>NC_134361.1:75770697-76070697 GCF_048569485.1 Anomaloglossus baeobatrachus | reverse complement strand
AAAGAATGATTCGGGATACATTAATATGGGCTGAAAGAAACCTAAAATGCCCCTCAGTGGAGGACGGGCAGCCCTATGAGAATATAGAATATGGATGAACGCCGCTCACAGGGCCGCCTTTCACAAGCTTTCCATGCTTTGCCCACTGGGCATTCAGAACACGACACAAATGTACACAGTGAAAACAAAAGAGATGGCTTCACAGATTGTGCTACAAAGCTAATTAAAATGTCAGCTACCCAGTTAGCACCATTGTCACATACAATACTGTTTTTCTAGTAATCCTACTGAGTATCCCATATACCGATTTCATGTACAATAAATTATTACAAATTACACTGTTTCCTTTAATATAAAAATTGCTATATTGTGACATTCTGTTCAGAAAACTCCTCAGATCTGACAAATCTAACACTTTATGTCACTTATGAATAATATTTAGAAAAACAATATATTCTTTACCACTTTACAGCATATGAAATGCGTAAACACCATTCTATAGTGTAAAGAGATTTGCATGCTGATGTTATTTATAAACACCATCTGTCCCATTAAGAACACAAAAAAGCCAAGAAGAGGAGAGATCAGTGGTAGAAGCAGAGAATGCAGATCCATGGTGAACACTATAGGGCCAATTCATCAAAGCTTTGGCATAAACGCTTTGAAAATGTGCACAATTTTTGCACAACAAGGAGATTTTGCAACTTTTGGCATTTTCACCCCAGTTTAAATCAACTCTACCGAAATGAGTGGCGTATGGACAGTATTGGGGGTGCAGCCATGCCCATTCGTCATATTCATCAAATGGCCTACCTGTTGTACTCCAGAAATGCTATTCCGGTCATTAACTGGAGCAGCATTTCGGGCATGGTGCACAGAGGCAGATGGAGTGCTAAGAAGCAGCAACATCAATTTGCATGTGCCTCTTAATGGATTCGGCACCTTCTACTCCAGCAAGACTGGTGTAACACAAGTGTGCGCTAATGCCAGTCTTGATGAATCGGACCCATGGTTTGCTTTTTATTCTATAGGATAATCAGATTTACATTATACTGTTCACAGCAAATACTATGGGGCACTGGTCACACTCAATCAACGGGACCACATTCAGTATACCAAATCAAGAGTTTATATGGGCGACACGGTCGCTCAGTGGTTAGCGCTGCCGTCTTGCAGCACTGAGGCCTTGGTTTCAAATCCCACCAAGGATAACATCTGCAAAGAGTTTGTCTGTTCTCCCCGTGTTTGCGTGGGTTTCCGCTGGATGCTCTAGTTTTTCTCCCACACTCCAAAGACCTACTGATAGGGACCTTAGATTGAAAGCCTCAATGGGGACAGTGTTCCTAATGTATGTGAAGAGCTAGGGAATTAGAGCTATACAAGTCACTAAACATTACATACTGTAGGTAGCTTCACTAAAAACCTATTTGCTATTGGGAAACCAAACTGTTTGAGCTGATATAGTCTTATTTTCATCTGTGGCTTCCTTGTTAAGCTTTTGGACCCCAGTTCAAAATGCATAACCCATTTATCATCTGTATACTGGTGTCTTATGTTCCAGATGGCCTATGGTTTACTCAAGCACCAGAACCTAAGTGGACCCACCACCTCTACATCTCCGATAGCTACACCGCTAGGGCTTCCAGCTCCCCTGGATATGGCGTTTGAATAATAGAAGAGGATAACTATGTACTATACTGTACTTTCAGGAAGGGTTCACTGGAGTTTTCTTTATCAGTGGAGGCAGGTTTTCAATGACAGATAACACCTCTATACACCACTGATAACCTATGATCCACCTGTCACAATAAGGTACCACAGGAGGTAGTGAGCTCTCCATCAATGGAAATCTTCAAGCAGAAGCTGGATAAACATATAGCAGGGATGATTTTAGAAAACTCTCAGGGTGTTGGACCCGATGGCCCTTGAGGTCCCTTCCAACCATTCTATGATTCTATGTCACCGCTGACCCTGCTCTCCCTCCATTTGCAATAACATCATTAGAGAATTCAATACAAAAGATAGGGTTGGGATTTGACCATTGTGGCTATGTACATGTGTTGTTTCCTGAAACAATAGGAACTATGAGTCTAATAAAGTCCCAATGAGCAGTATAAAGATTGTAAGATTTCCATTTTGTATTTTTCATATAGATAGTGTGATATGTTAAAAAAGATGCCAAAATGTTGTTAAAAATACATTTATTATATAAACCTGATTTAAAAAATAAGTCATTTTCCAAAGGTACCTTCCCTTTAAAACATGAGATGGATTATAAGCTTACTGAGAGATTCAGTTACATGTTGCCCATAAAAATATGCACAGGGGAGGGGAAGGAGGAAGAGGAAGCAGCTGATTGGCAGAGATACAGAAATGCTGCTGCCCAAAACTCTAGTAGGTGTTTTATGTCACCCCTCGCTGATTTTACAGTTGCATAATTCCGTACAGTTGGATATTGTCTCCCATGTGGCTGCTTGTAAGGGTGTTCTAAGGGAAATGGATCTCTTCTTCTTTGTGAGTGTGCAGTGTGTAGGAGACATCAGGTAGTCCTCATCTCTAGTTTTCTAGTGGATGAAGAGGAGGAAATGAGTGGAACAATCTAAATATAAGCCCTTCAATGGTCAGGAACAATATTTCTCCTCTTGTAGACACACACCTATTCTGAAAAGTCACCTGAATTGGCAGGAACACTTTAAATATCTTCCCACGAATGACCCTTTTGTTCACTCCATGACTCCTCCATGACTTGAGTCTCCTGACAGGAGGATTGTTAAACCACTAACCAGAGAGTGACACAACAAAATCCTCTTGGGTAAGAGCTTGATGTATAAAGCTGATATGTTTTCAGTGGCAGTCCTCAAGATCAGCTCATCTCCGCAGCCCTCAAAATCAACTCCTGTCCGCAGTCCTCAAGATCAGCTCATGTCTGTAGTTCTTGAGATGATATCATGTCCGCAGTCCTCAAGATCAGCTCATGTCTGTAGTCCTCAAGATCAGCTCATGTCTGCAGTCCTCGAGATGATATCATGTCCGCAGTCCTCAAGATCAGCTCATGTCTGTAGTCCTCGAGATGATATCATGTCCGCAGTCCTCAAGATCAGCTCATGTCTGCAGTCCTCAGGATCAGATCATGTCTGCAGTCCTCAAGATCAGCTCATGTCTGCAGTCCTCAAGATCAGCTCATGTCCGCAGTCCTCAAGATCAGCTCATGTCTGTAGTCCTCCAGATCAGCTCATGTCCGCAGTCCTTAAGATCAGCTCATGTCCGCAGTCCTCAAGATTAGCTCAAGTCCGCAGTCCCCAAGATCAGTTCATATCCGCGGTACTCAAAATCAGCTCATGCCCCAGTACTCAACATCAGCTCATGTCCAAAGTCCTCAAGATCAGTTCATGTCCACAGTCCGCAAGATCAGCTCATGTCCGCAGTCCTCAAGATCAGCTCCTGTGCACAGTTCTCAAGATCAGCTCTTGACCACATTTTGTTTGCATTTATTCTGTAAAGTTTGAGCAAAGCAGAAGCTTATCCTATAAACCCTTTATATGTCTCTTTAGGATGTTTGCAGGGCAGTATAGCTAATTGAGGCAGAGATCATAAAGATATTTCAAATTAGAAAATGCCTTTAAATCAAAAACTTCACCGATGTACAGGAATTGCTGACCCTTTATGACCCCATTGAGTAAATAAAGGCCTGAAATCCATCCTGCTTTACATTACCTGGGTAATTCTTTACTGCCTGACCTCAAAATGCCTTTCCTGTGAGTGTAATTGCTGACACAGTCAAGAAGCTTTACTTTCTAACCAACTGGAACAACCAGCAGATTACGCAACCACCAGGCAATGCACTCTGATCACTGCCGATGGGGAAAGGAATATTTCCCAACTTCAGGAGTGGGTGAGAGGTGTCATCATAGTCCAGTATAAATATTTATTGATTCTTCATGTGCAAGGAAAATGTCCCGTCAAACTTACTAAAATTCATGATAGGCAGACATATGCTTAACACAAATGCCTCAATTGATAGAAGTAAAATATATCTTTGTACCGTGTTAGCCAGTAGAGATAATTGATCAATTGATAGAATAAACCGTATGCACATTTGTAAACTGGAGAAGGAGCCATTCTTAATGTATTCCTCCTCTCGGAATAGCTTCCTTTAAAAACAACAATTTATTAATAAACTTTCATGACTAAAAGGAATACAATTTCCCATCTGTTGCCCTTCAAACCTCTGACTATGAGACCAGAGCAATACTGTACCTTCAAGATCATGTACCCCAATGCAAAGTGTGTAAGTGGTGGCTTTTTGTATATTTGCCAGAGAGATATATTGGCATGCAAATGTTTGGGCACCCCTTGTAAAAATTACTGTTATTGTGAACAGGTACGCAAGTTGATGATGAACTGATCTCTAAAAGGCATAGAGTTAAAGATGACACATCTTATTTGTATTTGCGGCAAAAAAAATAGTTATTTTCATCTTTTCCATTTTTATTTTAACAAAAAGGAAAATGGGCCAATACAAAAGTTTGGACACCCTGCATGGCTAGTACATACCATAGTAGCATCCCCAGCAGCTTGTAGACACTTTTTGTAGCAGCCAAGAGTCTCGTTCAATTCTTGTTTGAGGGATTTACTACAATAATTCTTCCTTGGAAAAGTCTTCCAGTTCTGTGAGATTCCTGGCTCGTCTTGTATGCACTGCTCTTTTGAGGTCTAGCCACAGATTTTTAATGATGTTCACATTAAGGAACTGTGAGGACCATTGTAAAACCTTCAGCTTGTGCCTTTTGAGATTGTCTATTGTGGATTTAGACGTGTGCTTAGGATCACTACCCACTTGTAGAAGCCATCCTCTTTTCATATTCAGCTTTTTTACGGATGGTGTTTTGTTTGCATCAAGTATTTGTTGAAATTTCAATGAATCCATTCTTCCCTCTACCCTTGAAATGTTCACTATGCCATTGGCTGCAACACAACCCCAAAGCATGATTGATTGACCCCCATGCCTAATGGTTGGCAAGATGTTCTTTTCTTGAAACTCTGTGCCCTTTTTTCTCCACACATATCTTTGGTCATTGTGGCCAAAGAGCTTTATTTTAACCTCATTGGTCCACAGAATTACTTTCCAAAATGCATCAGCTTGTTTAGATGTTCTTTTTCATACTTCTAATGCTAGATTTTATGGTGAGGATGCATGAGAGGTTTTCTTCTGATGACTCTTCCATGAAGGCCATAATTGTTCAGGTATCTCTGAACAATAGAATCATGTACCACAAACTCCAGAGTCTGTTAAATCTTCCTGAAGGTCTTTTGCAGTCAAGCAGGGGCTCTGATTTGCGTCTCTAGCAATCCTACGAGCAGCTCTCACAAAAATTTGCTGTAACAAAAAGCTGAAGTTGAAAAGAGGATGGCTTCTACAAATGCATAATGATCCTAAACACACATCAAAATCCACAATAGACAACTTCAAAATTCTCAAACTGAAGGTTTTACAATGGCCCTCACAGCCTCTTGATCTGAACATCATTACAAATCTGTGGCTAGACCTCAAAAGAGCAGTGCATGCAAGATGACTCAGAAATCTCACAGAACTGGAAGACTTTTCCAAGGAAGAAAGGAGAAAAATCCCTCAAACAAGAATTGAAAGACTCTTGGTTGGTTACAAAAAGCGTTTACAAGCTGTGATACTTGCTTAAGGGCCAGTGGTGCCCAAACTTTTGCATGGCAGTGTATGTGGTCTACCTTCTCAGGCACCATGACTTTTTTATACATGCATCTTCTTTAACTAGCCTCCTTGGTGTATGTTTACTCTTTTTGTAAAAAGGAGAAGTTTGGATAAAAAGAAAATAATGCAGAGTTACTTATTATGTAAGTCTCCATTATAGTAAATAGTCCTTGCACGTTTGGACAACTTGATCTTATTTAATGGCCTCAAATCATCAAAGTATTGGATTAAGGGAAATCACAATCTCCAAATATATACTTCTGAAGTGGAGAATAGTTCTGTTATTTCCGCCACTCTTCTGTTAATTATGATGAATTTCCTGGCCACCCTCATCCATGCCTCCTTTTGACAAGCTCTGCCCACTTCCCAAAAAGTTGTTGTAACTGGCCAAAAACTGGCATAAAAATGCCAAAAGTCGAATTACTTTATTTCAAAATTATAATTTCTTACAAAAAAAATCACTCCTAAGTGACAGCACTTTCATAAAACTTGCTGTCCACTGCCTGTAAATTTCTAGCATCAGAGACACCAAGATGAATTTCAGAAAGTTTTCGCAGGTCTTTGTCTCTTGACTCCTGATCTAAAATCTGTCAGACTGCATATAGGCATAATAGAGAAGCCAGCTATCAATTCGGGGCATGCAGTCCTTTAGACGATGTATACGGGGTATCAATGGTAGCCAGGTCCGAGCCCCCAGAGTGACCCTAACTACTGTCTGGGCCTTGATCTTACTCCCCCTCTCCCTCACCTTTGAAGCGGGCTGGAAAACACAAAGACAAAGCCGCACAAAACGGAACGGACAAGGGAGAACGGAAACGCGTACACACAGCACTCAAAACACACAGGAGAGACAATATGTGTACTGGGGAACAACAAAAAATGAGGAGGAAGTAACACACACAGCACTCAGATCACAACACGGATCACCATGAACAGGAAAATCACCAAGACCGGGATCGCTGGAGCAAAAGCTGAAGCTATCATCAGAACATACAGGAAGAAAGCCGTGCTTTAAATAGGGAGGATGTGAGCTAAGGAAATAGTAATATGCCACACTGACATCAAAAGTTCAGAAGTTGATTAATTTCTCCTTTATTTGATCAGGTCTACACATTTTGGAGGACGCAGCCTCCTTCTTCAGAACAATTATTATAGCGAAATCAACCTACACAACTTCTACAGGTGAGTACTCTACCTGTTTGTCTTGTCATAATCCACCAGATAAAACCATATCTGTGCTCCTTTATCCACAGCACATTTCTTTAAATAGGGAGGAGACAGCTGCACTTAGCAATCAGCAACCTGAGCACTTAGGTCCTGCTCACCAGTCTGCAGGAATTAACTCCTGCAGAGCTGAAGACCAGTGGACCTGAACCAGCCGATGCCCGGCTCTGGCTGAACAATCCAGAAGCCCCAGGTTGCTTGTCAGACTCTGTAGTGTGAACAGAGTCTGATGCCGCCGTGCCACAGAGTGCGTACAGAGCCGAACATCGCATGACACAATGGCAGGAGAATAGCATACTGGGTAGTGAATGAAAAGACGTTCCAGCTCCTATATTGCTGGCAAAATGCTAATAAATGTAAACATCCACTTGTAAAATAGAGGATGGCAAATAACAGGGCATGAGGATTTGGTTCTGGTATGTGCAACAAAAGCATTTTTAACTTGAAAAGACCATGGCTTTGTGTGAATGGAGAGGTACGCGTTAAATCCCAATTACATCTCATAATGCAGATTTAAGCTGTGGCTTTAGGTTGATGGTGGAAGCATATTATTATCATCACCCTACATAAGTCGTGTGTAAAGGACAAAAATACGCTTCATATCAGCAGCATAAACCCCAAAGTAAGTGGTTTGAATGTAAATGATCCGCGGTCTATTGTTACAATCTATATACAGTCCATATTTAACGGTCTAGTGTTACACTAACCTCTGCAAATTGGCCAAGTAATGAGTAAAGTCTGAAACCACATAGACATATCCCGGCAGCCCAGGCTTAAAAAGCACATTTTCTTCCAATCACGCAGCACATCGCATAAATTAATGTAACACCTCTCCAAATTATTTAATGATATCTAGGCCTAAGAAACAATAAATCATTTTCTGGCACAGACAATTCAATAACCTTTAAGCGCAATTGCTTCTTTCTCCAGGAAAGTGTAATGTAAAAGCGCTCTGATTACGCTGGTCAAGGAGAGTGGAAAAACACAATTTGCAAGGATAATTCTCCCAGTCAAGTCAGATTGCAGCCGCACTTCATGTTCGGTGACAATCCCTGTTGAGTTTTGTGTTATGTAGAACTCATTTCATTTAGACGCTACTACTGAGCAAACACCTGACATTACTGAAGTGTTGTATAACCAATTTATGGCCAGATACGCACAATGAATCTGGTGTAGTGCCTTGTAACAACACTTTTACTACTGACAATGATTGATCTGCTCACAACACTCCTTTTCCCAGCGTCTCTATAGACAGTCATAGAAAAGGCTTCCATTTAACCCATGTCTTTTAACAAGCTGGCCCCTTCGTCGATGGAGTGCCTAAAGTGGATCTGTCAGTGGATGTCTAGTTAAAACTAAAATTAAAACGCAGCTCTGCTTTTAGAGCCACAGATTACATTAGGGACATGGAACAATAAAATGCCTAATATGCCGGTGTTATCTGAATCGATCAAGAAATAACGTCTGGAACACCATTCTGAGTCTGAACTGGGTGCAAAAACCTAGTTTTTCGTTTGTGAACCCGTCCCCACCACACCTATTGCCAGTCCACATTATACGCATATATAGCCTGGGTCTCAGCTTCCCATACACGGTAAGTTTTTTAACTGCATGAGAGGACACACACAAGCTAGGGACCCCAACGTAGAGAAATACTTTGGCGTAGTGTTGGGGCTCTATTGCATTGATCAATTCAGTAGCTAAATTTCTCTTGATTCATATGTTCATGGCAGTAATGCAGATTCCATTTTTCATATTTTCACTCTTACATATAGCTATTGGATTTTTCATGTCAGTATTCACACAGCAGTTTCTGCTTTTCATATATTCCCCTTACATAGTCACTGGTGTGCATACCTTTTCTCCATATGGCGTTACCTGAATGGCTTCATTCTGAGCTGGCCTAAGGTTGGATGATGCCATGTACAATACTTTTACAGGTGTTTGTCAAAACCACTCTATACAGTGCCTAATTATTGTCACCATGCAGTTCAGAACCAGTGGTGTAACTGCCAGGGCCCTCCGACTCCCGACCTACTTGTTGGTCAAATGTATGGGCCCTTTAAGCATTCTAAATCCTATAAAGACATACGAGTACCCCCCTACCCCTTCATTATGTAGTAATGTCCCCCATCCAGTACTAATATCCCCAATCCTGGGCCACTTCCTGGTAAATACAGTTAGTTCCAGAAATATTTGGACAGTGACACAATTTTCGCGAGTTGGGCTCTGCATGCCACCACATTGGATTTGAAATGAAACCTCTACAACAGAATTCAAGTGCAGATTGTAACGTTTAATTTGAAGGTTTGAACAAAAATATCTGATAGAAATTGTAGGAATTGTACACATTTCTTTACAAACACTCCACATTTTAGGAGGTCAAAAGCAATTGGACAAATAAACCAAACCCAAACAAAATATTTTTATTTTCAATATTTTGTTGCAAATCTTTTGGAGGCAATCACTGCCTTAAGTCTGGAACCCATGGACATCACCAAATGCTGGGTTTCCTCCTTCTTAATGCTTTGCCAGGCCTTTACAGCCACAGCCTTCAGGTCTTGCTTGTTTGTGGGTCTTTCCGTCTTAAGTCTGGATTTGAGCAAGTGAAATGCATGCTCAATTGGGTTAAGATCTGGTGATTGACTTGGCCATTGCAGAATGTTCCACTTTTTTGCACTCATGAACTCCTGGGTAGCTTTGGCTGTGTGCTTGGGGTCATTGTCCATCTGTACTATGAAGCGCCGTCCGATCAACTTTGCGGCATTTGGCTGAATCTGGGCTGAAAGTATATCCCTGTACACTTCAGAATTCATCCGGCTACTCTTGTCTGCTGTTATGTCATCAATAAACACAAGTGACCCAGTGCCATTGAAAGCCATGCATGCCCATGCCATCACGTTGCCTCCACCATGTTTTACAGAGGATGTGGTGTGCCTTGGATCATGTGCCATTCCCTTTCTTCTCCAAACTTTTTTCTTCCCATCATTCTGGTACAGGTTGATCTTTGTCTCATCTGTCCATAGAATACTTTTCCAGAACTGAGCTGGCTTCATGAGGTGTTTTTCAGCAAATTTAACTCTGGCCTGTCTATTTTTGGAATTGATGAATGGTTTGCATCTAGATGTGAACCCTTTGTATTTACTTTCATGGAGTCTCTCTTTACTGTTGACTTAAAGACAGATACACCTACTTCACTGAGAGTGTTCTGGACTTCAGTTGATGTTGTGAACGGGTTCTTCTTCACCAAAGAAAGTATGCGGCGATCATCCACCACTGTTGTCATCCGTGGACGCCCAGGCCTTTTTGAGTTCCCAAGCTCACCAGTCAATTCCTTTTTTCTCAGAATGTACCCGACTGTTGATTTTGCTACTCCAAGCATGTCTGCTATCTCTCTGATGGATTTTTTTCTTTTTTTTCAGCCTCAGGATGTTCTGCTTCACCTCAATTGAGCGTTCCTTAGACCGCATGTTGTCTGGTCACAGCAACAGCTTCCAAATGCAAAACCACACACCTGTAATCAACCCCAGACCTTTTAACTACTTCATTGATTACAGGTTAACGAGGGAGATGCCTTCAGAGTTAATTGCAGCCCTTAGAGTCCCTTGTCCAATTACTTTTGGTCCCTTGAAAAAGAGGAGGCTATGCATTACAGAGCTATGATTCCTAAACCCTTTCTCCGATTTGGATGTGAAAACTCTCATATTGCAGCAGGGAGTGTGCACTTTCAGCCCATATTATATATATAATTGTATTTCTGAACATGTTTTTGTAAACAGCTAAAATAACAAAACTTGTGTCACTGTCCAAATATTTCTGGACCTAACTGTATATGGTCACCAGCCTGGGACCATCCTGGTATATATGTCCTTATCCTGAGCCCCTTCCTGGTATATACAGTCGCCCCCATTAGGTCACTATTCTTCAGATTGCTTGGACTGTCAGTGGTTGGATACAGACAGATCAGTAAGTAAACTCCTATGTATAAGATAGGGGATAACTTGCAATTTAGGGAATAATCCCTTTAAACAAGTACGGTATATTAGGGGGTGATAGCTAAGATCGATGCAAGTTATGTGTAACAGAACTTGTAGCCTTAAATAAGTTTCTGATCTCTTGAAGAAGTCATCATTTATTGTGATTCTGCAGTTCTGGGGATTAGTCATAATAATCATAAGCCCCGACCAATGTGTTTCCTGTGACTAGTTTGATTTTATTGCAATATGTAAAGGCTTTTCAAAGGAGTGTGATAAAATTTTCTTATTTGCTTAAAACTTGTATTGTTATTATTACTATTGTTATTTTTCTTCCAAGAACCGATGCCCTTGGAATACCAGAAATCTAAATAATATTTTAAAGTCGTCTTCGATCCCCTCTGAATCTGAGAACAGCAGCAATGTAATACACCAAGGATAAGTCTTACAAAACAGTTGCTAAGGCTAAAAGTGTCAAAAGCTGCTCTTGTTCCAGAATCTCACAGTGGAGCTTGTGAGTCAGAAAACAGCGCAGTATTCCGGCAATCACCGGGGTCACGGCTGTGACCGGAAGTTTGGTCACATGATCAGTTACAGCTGTGGGGCAGCTTAAGGGAGCTGGTACATTGCCAAAACAGCGAAACCACATTCACAGCACAGTACTGGGATATACAAAGCAGACATTGTCACTTCACTATATAGAAATTATAGAGGAGACGCGCCTGCCATCTAAACGCACAATAAAAGCATGAGCCATCAATGGCCAACTATCAATGTTTTCATTTAAAAAAGTCACTGTAGCTGCATAGAGGGTTATTAAAGAAATGAACTAAGTAGTGCTACTCATATCATGAAAAGAGAACAGTAGATGCTAAGAGAAATGGTCAAATCCCATATAATATATATAATATGGAAAAAAGTGTTAAAGACCAGCTCGGAGAGACCACAATATGCCCACTGTTCAGATGTTCCAGGGTATTATGTCAGTCTGCTCTGAGCCGACCATATGGGATGACTATGGGTTAAATCTCGTTCAGCTGGTAGTTATCAATGCCTCCGTCCCCTATATCCCCATTAGCAGGCAGTGTGAGCAGCTGTAGGACCAACTTGTGCTATCTAGGATCATCCCTAGAAGACGAATTCATGATAAAATCCAGACTGTGACACCCTCAATGTGTGATGGAAACTGGAGGCTCGGCACCCATTAAGGATCTCCCCTCTTAACTATCTGCCAACAAACATAGATTTTTGTAGGTATTTTAATAGGGTTTTCCCATCTAATGAACCAATAGCATATCCTAATGACTATAAAGTGGTAACAGTGGGGGTTCGACTTCTGGGACTCCACAAATCTTGAGAATGACTGAGACGAGTGCTATTGTAATGCTGTGCCATCTTCACTGTGACACAGTATTCTGAACAGTGGTCCCCAGTCACCCAATTGTGCGGAAAACAGCAGAACAGTTTGCCAATGGATTTGGCTTCAGTTTTCTGCACAGCCAGGTGGTGAGATGTGCCGATGTGCAGAGAAAATAAAGAGATGCATCTTCTATTCTTAGGATGGGGTCCCAGGGTTCATGAGTGATATGCCGTTTATCAGATAGGAAAGCCCTGTGGAAATAAGCATTGCAATAACTTCTTGCATAAATCTCAACATTTTATTTTCATAGGAACACAAAGATCAAAAATATAGCTCTAAAAAAGCCAAGAAACTGCTGCAAAAACTTTTCATCCTTTTGAAGGGATTATCCACTACTAAGACAATCCCTTCGCAATCCGTATGTTTCCCCCATTTAAAATAATAAAGCTTATATTTGTCTCTGGTTCCGGTGTTGTTCCAGCGGTGTTGTCATTGTCTCTCCCAGGATCACATAACTGTGTGACATAACGCGATCCCAACAGCCAATAAGCATCCAGTTTATTCTCCCTGCCTCAGACAAATCACTTACATCTGGATGAAGTGAGCACTGCTACTCTCACCTCCTCCGGATGTACGTGATACGTCCAAAGATGGTAGCTTATTGGCCACTGGGATCGCATGACGTCACACAGTTATGTGATCCTGGGAGAGAGAATGCCAACACCGCTGGAACAGCACTGACACCAGAGGCAAGTATAAGCTTTATTCTAAATGGGGATGTCATGGTTCTGATCTGTGGTGCTCTGCTCTCCAGCAGAGCCCATTTTCTGTTTTGTATTTTTCACCGGTAGTCGGGTGGTTCCCATCATCGGTTCCTGCACTGGTGTTGGGAGAGGTCTCTCTCCAGGTGCCTCATTCTGGGTGATTGCTCTGCTTCATTAGGGAGCAACCCACCCAGAACTCCACCAGCCGCAGTAAGTGCTCTGGCTCCCGTATGTGCTTTAATCTTGTCCTCCTACCCCAGACCTGTTGTTGCCCCTTTCCTCATGTGTCCCTGACTCTGACGTTGTTCCCCAGCTCCTGACCTTTGGCTTGTACCCTGGCCTTGGCTCCACTTTTCCCCAGAGTATCTTATGTGTCTTTCTGGCTTCTGACCTTCGACTTGTACCCTGACCTCAGCTCTGCTTCACCCCCAGTGTACCTTGACTTCCTGGCTTCTGACCTCTGGCTTGTGCTCTGACCTCGGCTCTGCTTCATCCCTGTGTTCCATATGTGACCTCCTGGCTCCTGACCTCCGGTTTGTTTGACTTCCTCGTCACTAGTTGCATCTGGTGACACCTAGTGGTAGTTCATCACAGGGGAAACACATAGAATGAGAAGTGGTTGTCCTAGTAGTAGATAACCCCTTTAAACCAAGGAATTTTACATTTGCAGTTACATGATATGGTGTTATACAACCAGATATAATTTGTATCTAAGTTGCTAGGCCTCTGGGAAATGTCACTGATTCTTAAAATAATTGGCCAATGTGAAACTCAATTTCAAGTGTCGTTGGTTATTATTAATTTCAGAGCCATCTGTTACCTAATTGTCATGTACAGCGGGATTTTGTTTCTGCCGTAGCAGTAGACCAAGATGTACCTGAATGCTTGTACCTGATTATTTGCAAAGGCCGTGGGCAAGAACTTTGTATCCCTTGTAGAAATGTCAACGCAAGTTGTATGTATACTACTAGATACAAATCTACCACAAAGTAAATTACAAGTTAAACATTTTGCTCAAGCTGAAGAGGATTATTTTAGGCTGACTCCGGTCTTGTGCGATCTCACGTCAACGATAGAGTTCATTAAAAGGGCTAGTATAAGGGCCCATTCATAAAGGTTGATTATTGTGAACGAGCATTCTTTGGAACAATTTTTTTTCCTGATTATCCCTGACAAATGAGCAAAACGCTCATTCGTGCGGTGGAATGATTTTTAAGCAGGCTAGGTACACACTGCATGTGTGACCACAGCCAGGCGTGTACACTCAAGAGGTATGTATACCACAGTGGCCACAGTCAGGATAGTAGTGATGAGGGGCACTACCTTGCTTGGGTGCTCGGTACTCATAACGTGCATACAAATCAGAGTGAAGAGGGGGTTAATGCCGCGCATCAGCCAAAATGAAGATGTAGCACGTTGATGTTATAAACTTATTCTTTTATTCCATCGGTCTACGCGTTTCGAGGATATACCTCTTCTTCAGGACCAGTGCATCAACATAGTATCTGCACTGGTCCTGAAGAAGAGGTATATCCTCGAAACGCGTAGACCGATGGAATAAAAGAATACGTTTATAACATCAACGTGCTACATCTTCATTTTGGCTGATGCGCGGCATTAACCCCCTCTTCACTCTGATTTGTATGCACATCCACGTGGGGCTGCAGCAGACGCCTTCAGCCTATGCTCTATCAGTGGTTGTGACTATCACAACCTTTTCAGGTGAGTGTATTTTTCCTGATCTACCTCACTGATCTGTTGGTATTACACTATCAGCGCTCCTTATTTTTCAGTTTATACGGTACTCATAACGAGCAGTTGGACATTCAGACAGGCTCGACACATGTGCCAAGTATAATGGAACCCAATGGGGAACTCAAGCATTTTTCCGGAAGATCTTCCATTATACTCAGTACACGAGTCGAGCCCGTCCGATCATCCGACTACTCGTTACAAGTACCAAGGACCTAAGCATGGTAGTGCTTATTCATCACTAGTGTCTAGGCATCCTTCCCCCTAGGGATCCATTGTAAGAAAACATATACTGCATGTCCCTCTGTAGAAGAAAGCGGAGTCTGCTGGATTTACTGCTATACCAACACAAACAGTATGCAGACATGTACCTGCCAGATGGAAGCCGAGAGAATACACGTTTGGCCTTTGTTTGGTGAATGGGGGTCCAAGGAACATTACAAGCTTTTGACATATACTCTAGGCAAAGTGTGGACTTAGCCTTAAAAATCATTGTTCTCGGCAGCCCATCATCTATGTAAACATGGCTTGTGCTGTAGAAAATACAGTGCTTCATGCACAAAGAACAATCTTATTAATGATCGTTCTTAGTATATGGAAGTGCTGACAGCTACTCTGAAGAGGATCAGTGGCCTTTTAACCCAGTATATGGCTCATGTAAACTCAGCATTACATTGACTGTACCTTTGTCACGGGTGTGTCCATGGTGTCCAGCAATAGAAGGTCACAGCATTTGGCTGCACAAAATACTCCCTGACTTTCTATTGTTCCTGTTTTCAGTTTTCAGTGTACCAGGTAGCTCCTCTGCTGAGTTTTCATCATTTTCCCTTTAAGACCCAGTGGATCTCCTCTTCCCTTTAGCTGCTAATCATCTGCATTTCCCTTTGGGTTTAAATACTCTCATTTTACCTGGATTTTTGCAGATGATACTATTCAGCTCTGGATGTAAGCAGGTGGCTTGCACTCATCTGTGGTATTGTCGTAGAACTACTACAGGAGTAGTCTGTTAATAAGTACCGGAAGTTCATGCACTTTTCCCCTGTTTGTTCTCCTTGAGTCTTCTTTAGTGTTTAGTGGGGTTGATGAAGAGCTCATCCCACTCATTCCCTATTTAGGGTCCAGCAATAGGGATACCTAGGGTCAGGTATCCAGCCTGGCACTTAGGTGCGGAACCTCTCTAGGGCGGTGAGGGATCCAAGAAACCAGCGGTAGGTCACCATCTCCCCCTTCCCTAGACTCAGGGCTTCCCTTCCTTACCCTTTTGCCGTTCTCTTGGTAATTCCCCGTACCTTGCGTGACAGCTGCACACTAAGGCTATGTGCGCACGTTGCGCACAGTCACTGCAGAAATTTCTGCAGCGATCTGAAGAGCACATGTGCGCTTTAAATCGCTGCAGAAATGTCCGTAGTGAAAAAAAAAAAGAGCCGATTCCATGCGCTCTGCCTGCAGCTCCTGCCATAGACAGAGCAGGAGCTGCCGGCAAAGTGCACGGAAGAAGTGACATGTCACTTCTTAGAACGCAGCGCTTCGGCAGTAGCCGAAGCGCTGCGCTCTAAAACGCCATGTGCGCACGGCCCCTGCACAATCTCCATAGACTGTGCAGGGGACGCAGGACGCATGCAGTTACGCTGCGCTACAAAGCGCAGCGTAACTGCATGTATTTACGCAACGTGCGCACATAGCCTAAAACTGGTAGATCTTTGTAGCTAAATTTTAAATTTAACAAGACAATTTTTGCTGTTATTTTTTTTACAGATCTAAAAAGGAATAAAATAAATAAAAACAAAAGAATTTCCGAAGCCAACAAATGTGCTTAAGATTCCGAACTGCAGCTCAAACCTCTCAAGATCATAAAACCATTCTGAGAAAATTACAGGCAACCCCATTTTCTTTAAAATGGGTTTATTATATAAGAACATATTTCTGTTAAACGAATACATGCACTTGATTTTACAGATAAAATAAAGGAAAAAAAATACGGTAGAATCCACTTCAGTACAATTCATATCAGAAAGGGTCACCACACTATGGCTTTTACCCACCACCGCTCCTTTCATCTGCAAAACCATGGAACGCTCATGTCATGGAGGAGGCAATTACAAGTGTTTCTAGTCAAGGATTTGGCGCCTTTCACCATATCTTCAGTGAATGATTAAAGACTCATACAGCATTGTGTTTTTAACAGTGAATGCTCTGGTTAGGTGTAAATAGACACAGAGCATTTATATTACCTAGCAATTATGGGATCCACACAGTCCTGATGGTTGTAGTCTATCGAAATATATTTAGATGACTTCAGCTGAACTGTCTACTTTGTGCTTATGTGGTGTTCTCGTGGTCAAAAACACTTAAAGGGGTTTTCCCCACAAATAAATTTAATTTTAAAGTTGATTTTAATCAATAGATCATAGAAAAATAAGTTCCACAATTAGTTGTATTTAAAAAAAAATGTTCTTATAAATATGTACTATGTACTGTGTAATGACAGTGTCTGACCGTACAGGCACATGGTCTGATCATACCACAACTCCAGAGCCCAGGAGGAAGTAATAAAGTATATAAACATTACAGCTTGGGATCACAAGTTATTCTTTCTATGAGGCAAAACATTTTTTAAAAACGGTCACGAAAATGTTTTACCTAAAAATCAGGTATGATCCCATACTGTGCTTTCTGTATTCTCTCTGTTGCTTCCTCACCTGCCCAGGAAATGTGGTGTGATCAGACCATGTCCCTGTATGGTCAGTTAAAAGAAAAAGGTTTTGGTACCGTGTTGGCCAGTTGAAAAATAATTGATTGCTCTCAGTGAGAGAAACAAAATTAAAATTGACCCCCACCTTGCTATGCACCCCAATTTGGGATGTATTCCATCTGTCTAGATTTTGGCGGTTGGTGACTGTTCACATTCAGTCATCAGGCCCTGTCCACAGGCTATTTACTTCATGCAGCATTTGCTTGGACCTGTCCCGCCCACAGCCATGACTCAGTCATGGGTACGGGATTGAAATAGACCAGGTGAGTGCTGCTAAGAGCAGTTCTACTATTCATATGTGAGGCCGTATGGCACATTTTATAAAAATATTTTAGTGTAGGACTGCCTCAAATGAGATTTGCCGTGACGTGGCGAGGCAGCTCAAGAAATTGCAATTTTTTGCCAAAAATCTCAAAAAATTTTATAATAAGTACAGTTTGGAATTTTTAGTGCTGAAGTGCACATTTAGTGCTGGCTTTTTGTTTTTCTAAATTAAAATTTTGTAGTTCTGATACCTTTTAATGACAAACTAAAATAAAAATAAAATGAGATGTTATAAAGCAAGCTTTCGAGGCATCTCAGGTCTCTTCCTCAGCCATGGTATGACAAAATATCTGAAGAAACACAAATATATACACAAAACAGGGCAGAGCGATGCATAGTAAAAGGACATTTAAATAAACAAACACTGAGCTTGGAAAGTGAATCCTTAATTAGCTTTGGTTAGTGGTGTGAGTTTTATTGTCCCAATATCCATGTAGGATCAGAGGCCTGGTGCCCTTTGTAGTCTCTGGAGCTGACCTGTATGGCCAGACACATCCATTACACAGTACATAGCAGGGGCACATCTAAAAGATTATCTCTGCACAGGAACATTTTTTTTAAACACATCCAATTGTATAAATTATTATTATTATAAGCTCTATTGATTAAAATCAACTTTGAAATGAACTTTAAACCTTTATCATTTATGCATCAAAGGTTCAGATTAAAATACTTTGTTCTAAGTGATGTAATGTAGACAATCACAAAGTCAGGTTCTACAGTCGGACTTCAAAAGTAGAAAAAAACACAATTGTTTTATTCCTTTTTTTAAGTGTGAAATTGTAAAATTGTAGTAGATAAAAATGGAAAAAATAACTAAATAAATTATAATAAAAATAAATAAATAAATAATAAAAAAAAGATAAAATAAAATATATATATATATATATATATATATATATATATATATATATATATACATATATATATATAAATAAAGACTGTACATATTAGGTGTCAATATGCCCAAAAAGTCACGTCATTTTAAATAATAATAAAACAATTGCATGTTCCGAACCCCCACTCAAAAACCTCAGATAGCTCCATTGTTGGACAAAGAATTATGCCAACACAATTCTGCACTTCTCCCCACTTTTTATTATGCAAAATAAGTTACACAAAAATGAGATGAATTTAGTATTGCCTTAACCTGCAGAATAGCGTTAACAAATCTTACAACCCAGATGGGGAAAGCCGAGACCACCTCCAAAAAATATAACTTATACAGAGCACGTTGGCATGAGTCCTCGCCATTGCACGTCTTGAGAACGACTGAGATTCGGAGGTATCAGACTCCCTTTTAGTGAATTAATTCCAAGTTTTTGTTCTGTTTAACTTTTTTTTTTTTTTTACTTTTAGGTTTACATTGGATTGATAGAAAAGTAACTAAAAATAAAGGAATTATCCAGTAAGTGCTGATAAATCCTAGAGTGTTCGTATTGCGGCAGAAAGCATTCTAATTTACTAGGTATTTGTGGCGTCTGACAGTTGCTAACAATGAGAGAGCTGTTTGTTAGGAGAATAATGAGAGAATCGCTTCACAGATTTGAAAAGATTCCAGGAATCATTTTCTCTTGGAAGAGCCATTTAGCATAAACAATCCAAACAGGTATTAACCTGAGCGTAATTTAATAGGGATCTGCTTATCTTCGTGGTGTGATGGATAATAGGGTCATTCAGCCAGCACCGGCTCACCACAATCTACCGGGGATCACCTAGCTGTATGGGTGCTAATTCTAAGTGGCAGGAGCCGAACATTTGTTTACTCTTTGCCCTTCTAAACTTCCATTGCTTCTTAGGTCTTGGAGGAAAGGACTACATTAGGATCAATTTTCATTTAAAGGGAACCTGTCACGTGATTCATACTACCAAAACCACAGGCAGCAAGAATCCGAGCCTGGCTGCACAATTGCAGTCAAGTATATTTTTCTTTGAAATGCTTAGTTGCAGAGAAAGTATACTAATTAGGGATGATTGAATACCTCAATTATTCGGCTTCGCGAATATTCGATGAATAGGTCACCGCTATGTGAATATTCGATGCGCTATGTAAGTCTATGGGAAGCCCGAATAGTTCCGAATAGTTGTTATTCGGGTTTCCCAAAGATTTACATTGTGTATCAAAAATTCGCGAATAGTCGAATAACGGCGACCTATTCAGAAATAGCCGAATATTTGAGGTATTCGATCAACCCTAATAATAATACAGTATTTATTCACTTGGATAGCGCCTTAGCGCATTACATACAGTACATCAGTATACTGTCCCCATTGGGGTTCACAATCTAAATTCCCTACAGGATGTCTTTGGAGTGCAGGAGGAAACCAGAAAACCTGAAAGAAACCATACAAACACAGTGAGAACATACAAACTCCTTGCAGATGTTGTCCTTATTGGGATTTGAACCCAGGACCCCAGTGTTGCAAAACTGCAGTGCTAACCCCTGAGCCACCACAAGACTGCAGTGCTAACCCCTGAGCCACCACAAGACTGTAATGCTAACCCCTGAGCCACCACAAGACTGCAGTGCTAAACCCTGAGCTACCACAAGACTGCAGTGCTAACCCCTGAGCCACCATAAGACTGCAGTGCTAACCCCTGAGCCACCACAAGACTGCAGTGCTAACCCCTGAGCCACCATAAGACTGTAGTGCTAACCCCTGAGCCACCACAAGACTGCAGTGCTAACCCCTGAGCCACCACAAGACTGCAGTGCTAACCCCTGAGCCACCACAAGACTACAGTGCTAACCCCTGAGCCACCACAAGACTGCAGTGCTAACCCCTGAGCCACCATAAGACTGCAGTGCTAACCCCTGAGCCACCACAAGACTGCAGTGCTAACCCCTGAGCCACCACAAGACTGCAGTGCTAACCCCTGAGCCACCACAAGACTGCAGTGCTAACCCCTGAGCCTCCACAAGACTGCAGTGCTAACCCCTGAGCCACCACAAGACTGCAGTGCTAACCCCTGAGCCACCACAAGACTGCAGTGCTAACCCCTGAGCCACCACAAGACTGCAGTGCTAACCCCTGAGCCACCACAAGACTGCAGTGCTAACCCCTGAGCCACCACAAGACTGCAGTGCTAACCCCTGAGCCACCACAAGACTGCAGTGCTAACCCCTGAGCCACCATGCTGCCCAAGCTTTATTTATGTAGATTTAAACATTATAATGTCCATTTTGATGGAAGTTTGGCCATCATTTGCCAATGGCTATTTAACAATGGCTCATAAACCTCTGTGCAGAGCTCGCTGCATCAACTCACTTGACCTAGAAGTTGAAAGTCAAACCTCATCTGATTAAAGCCTGAATAGGAACATTACTGTTAATAGATGTCCTTGCAGGCTGAACAGTCCTCCTTGTGAATTGCACAGGGGGACATTCCTATTGGCTGCTATCTGAGTCAAGATGTAGTACTTGTGCAATTAGGCATGACTCATTGGGCCCTTAAATATTTCAGTAGATAGTATGCAGATGCAGACTTTAACCAAACGAGCTCCAGAAAGAGCGACAAATTGCACTGCAAGCAAACAGATGGCATATGTGACACAATCTAAATATATGGTGCAATAGAACTTGATAGAACAGTTTAATATTACATATTTTCCTTGTTAAATGAGATTAACATTTTTACAGAGATCTACAGCATGTGATTTGGTCGCCTCTGGATATAAACCTGGAAACATCATTAAAATATAATATCTGATATGCTTAGAAAATGGCAGGATGGTAATTACAACTACGATAGATAATAGGAGCGTCACGAGTATATGTATTATATGGAACAGCAAAATATCTGCCCTGGATCACTAAACATGAAGCAGATGGCACAAGTACATATGCCAATGTATAGGATACAATGCTGTGTAACCGCACGTCTGCCAATGTCATCATTATTCCCAAAACCTTCATCTAACATTTGTTATAAATCACCAGGATATGTAAGTCTGCGATTGTCTTCTTCATATCTAAAAATTCTATTTCTTTTTGTTACATTTGTTTGTGCAACTCCAGATACCCTGGTGAAAATTCAGAGAAATTATTTTTTACAGCATTGTCACCCGTTTTTCTCATCCTCACCCAGCGTACTGCGCATGCTCAAGATCTATCTCGCGCGCCAGTCCAGAGCACGTCACTCCAGGTTCTGATCGTGCGTAGTCAGCTTGGTGAGGCATATACACCTTGACTCTTTGCCCATAACAGACGCGTTTTAAGCCCAAGCCCCCAAACTGCATGCGCTCAATTTCAGAAACATCTGCTCTGATGTCCGCATATGAAGGGGCAATCAATCAAAAGACAATGGGCATGTTTACAAGGATGACTTGTGACTTGGCCAGGATGATGTAAATTCCCAATGATTCAGAGTAACGTTTTTTCACAGAAGTATGCAAATTGTCTCTTTAATGAGGAAGTAGACGAACTCTAGCACCACCTATTGGAGGTAGCAATCCTAAAAGTCAAAAGTGGCCCTTTAACGAGGAACCTTGTCATATGACTTAGGATTCATGTCAGATCAAAACCTCAATTTGCAGACATGATGTTTCGGGATGGTTGTCCCTCATCAGTGCAAAGTATGAGATCTGATCTGGCTGTATGAGAGGCTAAGACGGGTTCTAAAGGCAAAGCTAATCTGGTGAGTGGTGAGGAGACTTTAAGCCGCAATGCTCCTTTGGGAAATTTGTGGGTTAAAGTCTCCTCACCTTGCTGGAATGGTGTGTGTCTCCGCAAGAATAGTTTTCACTTCACACAAGTAGGCACATTTTTTATTTTATAACAATGGCACAACAACCAATATACATGTACACAGGGATTTATCATAGCTTTTCTACCACACCTCAGCTATCTATACGTCCCAATACCTGCAGGAAGTAAAGGGATGCTGCAACATTCTTGTGGCAGCAGGGAATAAAATTAGCAAAAAGCTAAAACGAGCAAGTGCTTCTCAATAAGTTAAATGCTACTTGTCCGAATATGCCTCACCAAAGTTTTTTGCAATCAAGATCTATTCCAGAAGTTTAATTTCCTGAAGAACAGTTATAAAATCAGAGTGTGATTACATTAATTAGCCACATAGTGACTCACCAGTGTATATACCATACCAGCTCAAAAATGACATCATGCACATGGAAAGACGCACAAAGTAAAAGACAGTTTAGGTTTATAGTATAAAATGTTTCACAGCGGAATTAATCTATAGGAAGTCCTATCTGGCCTCTGCTATAAGTGAGAAGTAGTGATGAATCAATCACAGTACCTTTCCCTTTAGAAAGTACATCATGGTATTTAAAGGGAACCTGTCACCAGGTTTTTCCCATAAGAGTTGCTGCCATCACTAGTCATCCCTAATATACAGCATTCTAGAATGCTGTATATAAGAGGCCAGGCTGCTCTATACAACATAAAAAACACCTTTATAATACTCACCTAGGGGGTGGTCCAGTCCGATGAGTGTTGCTTTTATCAGTCCAGCATTTCCTCCATCTTATCTTATAGGATCAACCACCCTCTTGTGCCTGACGCGTCCTGTGTCATCACAGAGAGGTCTCCATTATGCTCCTGCGCATGCGCACTATGATCTGCCTGGCTGAGGGCAGATGAAAGTATTGTAGTGCACATGCGTGGGCAGACTTTGACCTTTTCTCGCACCTGCACATTACAGTACTTTGTTCTGTCCTTAGCTGGGCAGATCAAAGTGCGCATGCGCAGGAGCACAATGGTGGCCTCTCTTTAATGACGCAGGACACGTAATGCATACAGGGCTGGGTAGGAGGATGGAGATCACACAAGATGGAGGAGGCGCTGGACTGAGAGTAGTGACACCCATCAAACCACCCCCATAGGTGAGAAACTGAATAAGAACTAGACGGTCGAAACGCGTCCTCTGTCCACATATCTACTTCATGTGAGCCTTTGGACTTTTTAATCTTGTAATTCAATAAAAAACCTTTTTTTTAAGAAAAAGTCTTGGATCAAGTTGCTGGATATTTTTCCTTTGAACCCCCCATAGGTATGTGTTATAAAGCTGTTTTTATGTTCTACAGAGCGGCCTGAGCTCTTATATACAGTATTCTAAAATGCTGAATATAAGGGCTCAGTCATGGTGGCCGCAGCTTATAGGGGCCAAACGTGGTGACAGGTTCCCTTTGGATTATGTTTGTTTTACAATTTCTAGTTCTGATCCAAATGCAACAATGCTGTCCAGAATAGGAGCCCTTATAAAAAGTTGTGTGATCCAAAAAGTCAGATATCTTCACTCTTGTCTTACGCTACCGCAGGTTTAAATTGGCGCCTTCTCCACACAACCAAAACGTGAGTGATTGCTGAATCTAAAATCACTTCACTTTTGTTTGTGTACTATAATAAAATCAATCTTACATTCAGTATAATAGCACAAAGAAGGAAGATGGTGCAACAGATTTCTGCGCAGTGTCTATATTTATCCGCAGCGGAACAGCCGGAGCGCCGTGCTAATGCAGGGAGAGGATGATGTCTTTGTAGGCAGACAATGGAAATTTCTATATGATAATCAAGGAAAATTCCTCTGTGCTCTATTATATATTTATACATGTGAATGAGCGAGCACTGAGGCATTCCCCTTAGCAGATCATGCGTTTAATTTTATACCAAGCAGAGTGGAGAAAACTGGTTCAGGAAGGTTGCCTGAGATAACGTAATAAAACTGAGGTGAAGGATGCAAGGATACATGTTTCCATCAGATCGCAAATTAGGAAAATCAAAGCCAAACTCAAGTTATCTAAATGTTTAGAATTAGGGGCAGATAACTTCATAATTCCACCCCCATTTCATGATATTTAAAGAATAACCTCAAAAAAGGTATGATAAGTAGATTGATGGGTTCCCGCATTTCTAGCTACTCGCTTGCATGAGTGCAACAAGTTGGTCTTCGGTGAATTTCTTAATAAAATTGTGGCTATGCTAAATTATTACTTATTATATTTATTTCAAAGGCGAGATAATAGATGAGAAACTGTGGAAAGAAAAGCGCAATAGGGTCTTACCCCAAAAGGGGAGGAAGATATGTAATAAAAACACACTCACCTATAATGGTTGTGCCAGTCACAACCACTATGCAGGCATAGATAAGATCCAGGTCCAGGCAGCAGTCCCAAAGTTGGCTGATAACAGAGAGTAATGGAAGAAGGGTCTTAATTCCGCGCCAAGGACTCAATGGATCCAGGAAGAGATTAATGCTTCTTTAATAACATGCCCAAGTCTACGCGTTTCTGGAGACACAGCTCCCTTCATCAGGACATTGGCAAGAGAACATCAAATGGATAGATAGATTTGATGTTCTCTTGCCAATGTCCTGATGAAGGGAGCTGTGTCTCCAGAAACGCGTAGACTTGTGCATGTTATTAAAGAAGCATTAATCTCTTCCTGGATCCATTGAGTCCTTGGCGCGGAATTAAGACCCTTCTTCTATCACTCTCTGTTAAAGGCAAGATAATGAAACCACTGGCGGACACAGGCAGAAAAGGGCCCCTGTGGAATAGCAATATATGGGTCCTTTGCAGCCCAATAGCTCATCATAATGCACAATTCCACCTGCTTTAGAGGTAGAACAGGGACATTTTACTTTTTGGGCGCCTGAGCGTCTGCACAGGTTGTACCAATGATATGTCATCCCCTTAATGAAACTATACAAATCTAAGCTACCTGGATCCATGCGAGTACAAAATGGGATTGAAGATGGTTAAATTATCATCTTGAGATCTCCTGAGTAAAGGTAGAAAAAAAACTAAATTCCAATGAGTGCTTTAACACTAGAAGTCCCAGAAATTTCGAGCTCTCTGGGTTCCAAAGGTAGAAATGTTAAATGACCTGTCTCTGGGACTTCTAGTGTTAGAGGATAGACAAAAGTGGGATCGCAGAGTAAATACCCCAAATAGGTGAAAACCTGATTATATTAAAGAGATTGTTCACTACTTGGTCAATCCCTACTCATTCTCTATTTTCCCTTGGTAAAAAACACCTACACTCACCTTCGATACAAACCAGTGGTATCAGCACTAAAGGTCCAGTCACACTAAACAACTTACCAGCGATCCCAACAACGATAGGGATCGCTGGTAAGTTGCTAGGAGGTTGCTGGTGAGATGTCACACTGCGACGCTCCAGCGATCCCACCAGCAACCTGACCTGGCAGGGATCGCTGGAGCGTCGCTACACGAGTTGCTGGTGAGCTCACCAGCAACCAGTGACCAGCCCCCAGCGCCGCGTGGAAGATGCTGCGCTTGGTAACTAAGGTAAATATCGGGTAACCAACCCGATATTTACCTTGGTTACCAGCGCACGTAGCTACACGTGCAGAGAGCAGGGAGCAGCGCACACTGAGCGCTGGCTCCCTGCTCTCCTAGTTACAGCACACATCGGGTTAATTACCCGATGTGTGCTGCAGCTAAATGTGCACAGAGCAGGGAGCAGCGCACACCGGGTGCAGCTGCACAGGGTACATATATAGGGCATAGAGTACAGGGTGCAGCTGCACAGAGCAGGGAGCAGCGCACACCGCTTAGCGCTGGCTCCTTGCTCTCCTAGTTACAGCACACATCGGGTTAATTACCCGATGTGTCCTGCAGCTACATGTGCACAGAGCAGGAGCCGGCACTGACAGTGAGAGCGGCGGAGGCTGGTAACAAAGGTAAATATCGGGTAACCAAGGTAAGGGCTTCTTGGTTACCCGATGTTTAGCGTGGTTACCAGCCTCCGCAGAAGCCGGCTCCTGCTGCCTGCACATTCAGTTGTTGCTCTGTCGCTGTCACACACAGCGATGTGTGCTTCACAGCGGGACAGCAACAACTAAAAAATGGCCCAGGACATTCAGCAACAACCAACAACCTCACAGCAGGGGCCAGGTTGTTGCTGGATGTCACACACAGCAACATCGCTAGCAACATCGCTGCTACGTCACAAAAGTTGTTCGTTAGCAGCGATGTTGCTAGCGATGTTGCTTAGTGTGACGGGGCCTTAACTCTCCCAGGGATTGCATGACATTGTTAGGTCACATGATCCTTGCAGCCAACCAGCAGGCACTTCACTCTCCCCTCCTTCAGGCAACTCAGATATCTGGAGAAAGTGAGCTCTCACTTCCACTGAATGACAATTAAGTCCAAAGGAGTGGACAGTGAAGCCAATGGCCGCAGTAATCATGTGACATAAAAATGTCAAGCGATCTCCAGGACAGCCAGTGCCAACACTTGCTGGAACAGTGCCAGCACTGGAGATAAGTATGGGTGTTGGTTGTGATTTTACAGGAGGGAAACATAGGGACTGAGAAAGGGTTGTCTGAGTAATTAAAGAGTAACCATTGTTTTATTCCCCCCATAAATCATTAGTACACATGAAAATAAGCAATTTTGCAGTATATCCTATCAGAGAAATCTGCTTCTTTCTCCTTCTGTATTGATATTTCATTCTGTAAAGCCAGTTGTAAAATCTGGACTCAGTGCATAAAGATTTTAACAATTAAACTATGTAACTCTTGATTCGAGAGACCTTGCATCTGAATATCTGTGTAACTGCTCCGCCTCCATTGAACTTAATAAGCACCAAATGACTTTCTTAGTAAAGCAAAAATACATATTTAGTTAAGACACAATTTATTTGTGAATCGAGATTTTTGAGAATTAAAAATTAGTACAGGAGGAGAAAGAAGAAAATTTCTCTTATAAGATATATTACGAAGTTTCCTACTTTCAAACAAACAAAAAATCAATTGTTTTCTTTGCTATTCTGCCAGTTTATCCCAGATCCTTACTGCATCTCCAGGTATTGGATATTGAAGGGAACCTGAAAGCAAGATTCAAGCCCCTAAACTACCATCAATTTTCCATCCAGAATGTTGACAGTAGTCTCACAATGATGATCGTCCTCCATCTGGTAGATTAGGAAAAAATAAGAAAAGTAAACTTGGACATTGTATTAAACAGTTAGGTTAAGCTCTCATGGTGACACAATGGGCTTTTTAAGGCTGCATATTTTAACTATGAAAAAAATGAAGTGTCTTCCAGTTCCAGCAAAGTGATTAGGATTTATAGAGATCCCCTGCCCACTGCATTTCTTTTTTACTCAGCGTAAACTTATCTGCAACATGTCGACTTCCCTTGTGCTGCGCTGAGTTTTCTGTGCAGATTTTCCCCAAAGAATTGCATTAGATGCCAAAAATCCACAGGTAAAAAAAATGCACACGCATTTTTAGTGTGTTACTCCTGTAAAAATGCACTAAATATGCGTGTCATTTGCACATGACTGTATCAATAAAGTTTTGTCAGAACTAAATACAAAGACGTTTCAAAACCAAAGCAGCTTTATTTAAAATAACACATCAAAAAGAAGCAAAAAAAACCCCAATAAAAATACAATAAAAATGCAGCTAACCTAAATTGGCTAATAGGTTCAGAAAATGTACATCATCAAAAACTCATCAAACACTCATGGTGGGAAAGTAGCCTAAGGGTTCGGTTCCACTTGCGTTTTGCACGGGCGAGTGCAATCTGATAAAACATCAGACTGCACTCACACCAGTGCAAAACTATGGGGCAGTGTCCATCTGCGATTGATTTCTCATGCCACAGAGCCAAGCGGAATGAACCGCAGCAGGCTGTGTTTGGCAGCGAATCTTGGCTTACACACCCATACAAGTCTATGGGAGCGGGTGAAACATTGCACTCTACTCGCATTTCATTCGACTGCAGTTCAATGTACACAGAGACAGGCAGCAGAGGAGATGGGGAGAAAGTGCTTCTCGGCAGCTGTGATCTGATCGTAAGATCGCATCAGAGTCGCATGACCCTCGGCTCACACCCGCAGCAGAGGGTCATTAGCATATCCCTTCCAATACTCTCGCAAGCTATACACAAGTGGAACCGTACCCTCATAAGAAGTCACAGGGCTGCAACTATTCTGGCCAGCTGCTCTTCTGACTCTTGCTGAATCCCAAGGAGAGCCATGGGCATAGTGACCATTGACTCGGCTTTGGAGCGCAAGCAAGGGGTTAAAAGCTGAGTCGTAGGTATGGAGTGTTATAGGGGTCAAAAGTTTAAAAGCTGGTTTTATGGGTGGTGGTCAGCAGTTAGTAGGGGGAAATATAAAATGAGGTGATAGGGGAGGTCTGCAAAAGGTCCCACCCTCCTGCCCTGGAAAATGTAGAGGTAATTAAAAAAAAACAAAAAACGGCGCAGTCATCAGGTCATTTTGCAAGCGGAGGAGAGGGGATTCTTGGAATTGGCATAATTGTGGTGGTGGTGGGGGTCGTACATCTGATGCAAGGTAACCTCCCATTTGGTTCAAAATTTGGTTAATTGCCTGGGAGTCAGTGATTTTGGTTAATGGTTTTTCGGCAACAATGGTGTCCCTTAACCTGTGGCTGGGGGTAACAACGGATTTTTTTATTTATTAAGTCATTTCCGCCAGGCTTTTGAGCTACAAGAACCTCCTTCCATGTATGTTTCGTGTTATAATAAAGGGCGATTTGGCCAAATAAATCCAAAAATGGTGTTTTGTGTGTTTGTGGGATTGCATCCTGGAAAAACGGGAGGGCGTGGACTAGAAATGAATGTAGAGTTTCAGTAAGGGCTCTTGTCCACTTGCGATTTTCATGTGCGAGTGCGATCCGATTAAAAATTGGATTGCACTTGCACCAGTGTTAATCTATGGGGCAGTGTCCTTTTGCTATTTTTTCCTCATCTCTCACTGTGCTGAGGATAAAATCGCAGCATGCTGCGTATGGCTGCATACATCGCACCAGACTTGCTAATGCAAGTCTATGTGTGCAAGAAAAATATCGCAATACGGATGGCATATGCATGTAATACGGATGTCATATGCATGTCACACAGATCCTTGACGAGGAAAATCCACAGCACTGACATGACACTCACATGTCATACGGATGCTAGGTGAGAAAAAAAATGCAGACCATACGCAGGACAATCGACTCACTTTTCTGGGCGAGTATCGCAGACATTTTTTAAATCGCAAATGGACATGAGCCCTAAGGAGAAGCCTCTACAATACTGCAGTCAAGGCCACGAGTGGCATCCGGGCATGCGGAGTAGTAATAGGCAGTGCTTGGCCTCAGCTTTACCTGCGTAATGCGCATGCGCCAAGTGATGATGAAGATGGATCCTCAGGGATCAGATTTAGCTTTCTTCCTTCTTCCTTTCTTCCTAATCTACCAGTGTATCTGTGAGCCTGTCAATGTCCCTGATAACAGGTTGGTGGCGGTTTGAGGGAAAACTGTTAAACAGTAAGGAAGCTATTACATACATGGCTGAACCTTCGGTACCGCACATGGTTTACCACTAAGTGCCGCACTGCACTTGAACTTGCCCATGGTTTCAGGTTACAGGTACAGGTGCAGGACTGCAATTAGAGGTAATCCACAGGGTGTGCTCTAATATGTAATAGCACCCAAACTCTGCTACGCGGCGTCAAAGTTACATCTCCACATTACATTCTGTAACTTACAGAGGACAAGTAACTTATCTTCAACCAACTCTTTTGGAGAACCCTATAAAGCTCAACATAAATAAATTTGCACAGAACTTTTTAACAGTTGGATCACATAAAAGAAAAATATACTGTATGATTGTAAGGTAAGGGATTTCAGTAGCATTACCACCTGTACGAACAGACAATGGTAGAGATGAGACTGAGGCCTTCCTCTATAGATTTGTGCAGCATTACAAGGACTAGATTTTAATTTTTTATTTCCTTTCTAGGCAGAGTCCTGGATCCATAAAGCACCTTAAGATATAAGACATGTATTTGTATAGTATTATAAACTTTTACCTATGTAGGATAAGAAGATATATCAATACGATGACTATTGAGCTAATGCTACTCTTCCCTTAAAGAGGTTGTCCCCTACTTTTCCATTGATGGCCTATCCTTGGCATAGGTCATCAATGTCTGATCAGCTGGGGTCTGACACCTGGCACCCCGGACGATCAGATGTTCTCAGTGGCGGCAGCAGGCAGCCAGAAATACTCAGGTCCGGAGATGCTCCATCTTCTCATTGCAGCTGAGCCGGGTACTGCACATTCACCTCCCGTGCAATCAATAAGATCTACGGATGTCCAGTACCCGACCTCAGCCACTATCAGAAGACGGGGCAGCTCAGAACTGAGCATTTCCAGCAGCCTGCTTCCGCCGCTGGCACTGGGAACAGCTCATCGGTGAGGGTGCGGGTTGTCGGACCCCTGCCAATCAGACATTGATGACCTATCCTAAGGATAGTCCATCAGTGTAAAAGTAGTGGCCAACCTCTTGAAAGGGAAGCCATCTTCAGAAAATGACTTACTGTTTAAATCACATTTTTTCTGTTAAATATATTTCTTAAATATTTTTGGTAATATTTTTTAATATAACACACTGTATTATAAAAAAAAAAATAGACATGTTGCAATTTTCAACCTGGCCACTGGGGCTTTTATAGACTCTAATTTCCTGTTGTTTCAGGAAACAACACATGAAAACAGCCATAATAGCCAGATCTTGACCCTGTCTTTTATATTGAAGTATCTAATAAAGCCTAGCAAAGGTCATTGTTAAGGGAGTAAGGTATTGCCAGCTGTGACATTGCCTATTGTGACTGGTGGATGCTGTGTTATCAGCTGTGTTTAAAGGTGTCATCTGTCATTGTAATCATGCCTCTGATGATAAGGAGTCTGCTGAAAACTCTTCAAAGAAGGGACAGCAAGTATGGGTGAAAAAAAGCATCAGTGGCTAGTGTGAAAATTGCAATATTACTATATTTTTTCTTTTAAATAAAGGTTGCGAGATGAAAAAGAAAAAACATAATTCAAACATGATCTGAAATAAAAAAAAAACAACATGTAAACACAAAAACCTGATTTAAACAATAGAACAGTTTTTGGTGAAACCGATTTTTGGAATAGCATTTGCAAGTTCCAGTACCTGGAGCCCCTGGACCTTTCCTATATATGACCCCATTATAATGTACAGATGTAGTTAAAGCACCACTCCAGTATTTTTGTTTGCACATGTGGAGTGGTGCTTTAAATCTAAATCCTCTGACCCCTGTCTCATACTCCCCCTCTGGCATCTTCTTCTATCACCGCCACTCTTGTCTCTTGGTGATTTGTGACCTACCGGAATACTCCAGTGTTTTATGGAGCCTGCCGGAGGTCACAACTCAATAGAAGTCTATGAAAACCTCGTTCTTGCTCTCATAGACTTGTATTGAGACCTTGTGATGTAACTTATGAGAGCCTCGTTCTGGCTTTCATAGGCTTGTATTGAGACCTTGTGATGTATCTTATGAGAGCCTCGTTCTGGCTTTCATAGGTTTGTATTGAGAATTTGTGATGTAACTTATGAGAGCCTTGTTCTGGCTTTCATAGGCTTGTATTGAGACCTTCTGATGTAACTTATGAGAGCCTCGTTCTGGCTTTCATAGGCTTGTATTGAGAAATTGTGATGTAACTTATGAGAGCCTCGTTCTGGTTTTTATAGACTTATATTGAAACCTTGTGATGTAACTTATGAGAGCCTCGTTCTGGTTTTTATAGACTTATATTGAAACCTTGTGATGTAACTTATGAGAGCCTCGTTCTAGCTTTCATAGGCTTGAATTGAGGCCTTGTGATGTAACTTATGAGAGCCTCCTTCTGACTCTCATAGGCTTGTATTGAGACCTTATGATGTAACTTGTGATGACTTCCGGATAGTGAGAAGTTACTATCACAAGATGGTGCCGCAGGATCGGAGAGTTGTCAGTAAAAAACGAAGACACTGGAAGAAGAGTATATGACAGGGGGCATAGATTTAAAGAACCACTCCAGCTTTGAGAAAAACCCAGCAAAACGCTGGAGTGATGCTTTAAATCTGTGAACCTGATGGACAGGGAAACAAACGTATCAGGAAACGACACTACTCGGTATTGCACAGTATAGACGCCTGAGTCACATCTGCAACATCTCTGATTTTAATATATATATAAATATCACCCAGTAAAACGGGGCAAATTCAACGAGGTAGACAAGCTAGTTATAGCTAATTATGTTCAGTAGACGCGCTTGCTTTTTCTCCTCTGCGAGTGTTTATTTCAGCTCCCAGTGCTCTGATAGCTCGTGACAGCTTGCTGGGACACAAGAAAAGAAGTAGGTCAGGGTAAGCTGGAATCAGCAGCGGAGGATCCCATTAGACAGGCTTGTAGGGCAATAGCGAGTCTGTGATGTAGTGACAGTATAAGATGCACATAACAAACAGCCCGAGGACTGCCTCCAGCAAAACCAGTATATTTATCCTCTGTGTGTTATAATGATCCCACATATAGCTTAAACAGACTGCGATTCATTGTACAAACTGCATCCAGACAGACATCCTATCAAAAGATGGCCTTGCACGTAGCAGAAAATATGTAAAGCCACAGGACATGCAAAGCGTACTCTAATCTGCCGATTGCCCTTATCCAGCAATATTCTCTGCTTACTTCAGCAAAATTGCTTGTTTTTCTTTTTTTGTTCTGTGCCAGGTAGGCACTTAGTGTACAGTCCAATGATACAATCTCTTTACTGTTTTCTTTGTTAGGCGCTGAACACTGCAATAGAATATGAAGACATACTCCTTATAAGACGACCAGTGTAATGGGCCGGTCACCGGAAAGTGCAATACCAGAAATAGCCAAATGACAAGAGTGGCGCTGTTTCTAAAAATAAAAAAAAAAAAGCAGACTCTTTGTTCTAGTGTCAAACCTCTTTCATTCTTAATAGTTTGCAGTCATGAAAGCTGATCTGTGGCCAGACTTCACAATGTAAGTTGCATATATTATTAAAAAGATATTTTTGACTTGAGGGAACTGGTGTACCTACCTCAGTATAACACTGATCGCATTTTAAGAGTTGGGCCACAGAATAACATTTCTCATGAGTCTTAAGTGTATTCAATCTCCACTCAACCAGCCTGACTGACAGCGGCAGCTTGCACTGAGCAGTGTTGGATCTCAGCAGCAAGGAGGAGGGGCACTGAGGAGCTGTCAATTAGGCTAGGGGGGGAAGAGTTTTTGTAGAAACAGAGAGGTGGGGCACTGAGGAGCTGTCAATCAGGCTAAGTGGGAGGAGTTTTGGTAGCAGCAGGGAGGTGGGGCATTGAGGAGCTGTCAATCAGGCTAGGTGGGAGGAGTTTTAGTAGCAGCAGGGAGGTGGGGCACTGAGGAGCTGTCAATCAGGCTAGATAGCTAGAGACTCTGTAGCAGCAGGGAGGTGGGGCACTGATGAGCTGTCAATCAGGCTAGGTGGCAGGAATTTTAGTAGCAGCAGGGAGGTGGGGCGCTGAGGAGCTGTCAATCAGGCTAGGTAGGAATAGTTTCAGTAGTAGCAGGGAGGTGGGGCACTGAGGAGCTGTCAATCAGGCTAGGTAGGAATAGTTTCAGTAGTAGCAGGGAGGTGGGGCGCTGAGGAGCTGTCAATCAGACTAGGTAGGAATAGTTTCAGTAGTAGCAGGGAGGTGGGGCGCTGAGGAGCTGTCAATCAGGCTAGGTAGGAATAGTTTCAGTAGTAGCAGGGAGGTGGGGCACTGAGGAGCTGTCAATCAGACTAGGTAGGAATAGTTTCAGTAGTAGCAGGGAGGTGGGGCGCTGAGGAGCTGTCAATCAGGCTAGGTAGGAATAGTTTCAGTAGTAGCAGGGAGGTGGGGCGCTGAGGAGCTGTCAATCAGGCTAGGTAGGAATAGTTTCAGTAGTAGCAGGGAGGTGGGGCGCTGAGGAGCTGTCAATCAGACTAGGTAGGAATAGTTTCAGTAGTAGCAGGGAGGTGGGGCACTGAGGAGCTATCATTGTACTATGAACTCTAGTGACAGATCCACTTTAACAACGCAGTGGTATCAAAGTAAAATCACCAGAACTTCCTTCATTGGCCTATTACAAATATGCAAAACATTGTACAACAGGAAAGTTGTTCTGGTCACAGCCAAATCTATTTGCGTACATAGTGTTATACAACAGATGTTCTGATATTGAATAAATATTGGATTGTTCTTGTAAGCCACAGAACATTTTTGCATCCACAGCTCCTATATGTCATTTTCAGAGTATTATATTTATGAGATGCAATTTTCACATCAAAACTGTTCATGTGAACAAAGAAGTCTTCAGTGTTAGCCCTCTACATGCGCCAAAGTCTCCCATACACAGGAAATCTTGGCTTGGCCAAGCACTCCTATGTTCTCTATGAGAAAGCTGCTGTCAGATTCCCTCGGCTGTGTTATATCTCCTGGAGAAAAGAAAAGGATCGATCATTGGAAATTCCATGTGCTAAATTCTAGTTTCCCCCGAAACCATCTGCTGGGAGGACCCTGTAGAGGTTAATCTGTCGTCTGATCCTGCTGTTATTGACAACTTTATTCTTATACGTGTGTGAGCCTTTAGTATAGACATGGTAGGAGAGTAGAAGATTAGAGATGAGCGAACCAAGACTGTAAAAATCTCAGTGTCTGAGTTCGGAGTTTGTGTGCTTTACGTATACTGACCACTCAATCGAGCAGCTCTGTTCTAGGGTACGCTCGCTGCTCGGTCCAGTGCGAGCCACATGCTTGAATGACTCTAACTGGGGGTAAAAACAGCTTTTTCTATTATAACGTTTCCCAAAAAAACTCCTCCGCCCTCCCGCTCCTAGAAATGCTATGTTTATGGCTGGCTGTATGTGGACGGAGACCAGAACTACCCAATCAGTGAGTTCCAATGGGGCTCGGGTCCCAAACTGAGCTTTATCTAAAGTCCAGCTGATCCCACTGAATCGAACTTCCACGGGTCCACTCATCTCTATAGGAGATAGCTGGGTGAAAAAAAAGATTGGATATTGTTTGATCTTAAAGAAGTTTCCCCATGAAGATTTGTTTAATTAAATCTGTGTATTTGTGCATGCAGTGTAGTGTCAGTGTATTAATATAATCACCTACTGCCGCCTTTTCCGGGATCCAGCACTGCTCTGCTCCTCTTCTCAGTGATGTCACCGCTCTCAGATGCTATGTTTGGCATGACCCGAAGTTGCCTTTTACAATGTAAAGGGTGCTTTACCCGCTGCGATATTGCTAACGATATATCGTCGGGGTCACGGTGTTTGTGACGCACATCCAGCGCCGTTAGCAACATTGCAGCGCGTGACACCTATGAGTGACCTTAAACTATCGCAAAAGAGGCAAAAATCGTTGGTCTGTGACATGTCGTTCACTTACTAAAAATCGTTGTCTGGTCAGTTGCGATGTTGTTTGTCGTTCCTGCGGCAGCACACATCGCAATGTGTGACACCGCAGGAATGAAGAAGAACCTCGTACCTGCGGCTGCCCACAATGAGGAAGGAAGGAGGTGGGCGGGATGTTCCGGCCGCTCATCTCCGCCCCTCCTCTGCTATTGGGCGGCTGCTTAGTGACACCGCAGTGATATCGCTAAGACGCCGAACGCACCTCCCCCTTGAAGGAGGGATTGTTCGGCGGTCACAGCGACGTCGCTGAAAAGGTATGTGCGTGTGACGCTGCCGTAGCGATAATGTTCACTACGGCAGCGATCACCAAATATCGCACGAACGACGGGGGCGGGTGCTATCGCAACGTGTAAAGCACCCTTAAGTCTACGGAGCATCAAAACGAGGCTCAGAATGAGGCTCCATAGATTTACATTGTAATAGAGACTTTCCGCTAATGCATAGAGCAGAGAGAGCTAATGTGAAGAGTGGTGATGTCACTGAGAAAAGGAGCAGAACTGTGCTGGATCCTGGAGAAGGCGGCAGTAGGTGAGTATAATAATATATACATACGACAATACAATCATATATATATATACACATAACTTTAATTTTAAAAAAAATATACCTTCATGGGAAGATTTTTTAACTTGAATCTGGATAATCTGCAATACCCAATTTAGCCAATAAACAAGAATCGCTATTTGTGTGTCAAACATAGATTTTATTTTGTATCCCGAACAACCCCTTTAAGAGGTATAAAAGGGCAGTTAACCAATTTAAAGGTAACACAAGGGTTAGGATGTACAGGAAGATTTATCTTAGAAATTCTATTAAAATAAGGCATTACGATATAAACTATACACCAATGATAGAGGAAAATAATACAATATTATTACAGACTTTTGTGTTGTGCAACAAATACCGTAGTACAAGAGTAGAAAATGACAAAATCATTCAAAGGGTTAATAATAAATTACCATTTGGCTCTAAGAAAAAAAAAAATCTGGCGCAATCTCTCAGGGCCAGGAACATCTGTCATTATTCAATAGGGTAAGGTTTTATTGCCACAACAAAGCATCCTGCACAATTAATCTCTAACAGGTCTTACTCACAAGGCTCTAGAATTGCTGGTTTCTTACTGCAAGTAATATGAAGTCGCGGGCACTTTGGGAATAATGGGGAAATAGTACACCGCCAGAATAGACCTGCAAAGGAGAGTCATTTCTAAGATTAAAAAAATAACAAAAAATAAAAAGCCGTGGTAGGAAAAGCTGAAAACGGAATATTGAATGCAATTAGTATCTAATTATCCATCTCTCTTTATCTCAATCATTTTCTTCCCATCTGAAAAGAATCCTTCATCGTTGTCACAATATATGCAGATATTTTAGGATTTAGTTAATAACATTACTAGTTCGCTTTCTCTTATTAAACAAATCCGGTTTCGTTTCTTTCAAACCCCCCTACTTCAATATTCCTGAAATATAGCCCTAAAACTGGGCTTCATCTCCCTAATTAAATATGATCTACGCACGGAGGCTTAAACTATGTTATGAAAGTACGGGATTGTGGTTTGTATATGGAAAAGTAGTTTATCGCCTTGGATGTCTAATATTGGAGGGGGACCGGAGGGACGTAGCTGTCTCAACCTATGCGAAAAAGTATATTACACAATATTACATCTCCAGCAATAGATGTGTTTTTTGTTTTGTTTGCAGAATAATGGTAATATTGGAATAAGGAAAAGTTGTACAAATATTTAGATTGAGATCACACATAGCATAGGTTATGGCTAAAGGGTGAATAGAAAGGAAAACCTGATTTTGTTAGTGTTGGTTCAATGAGATCGGTTGCAATTTATGTCATGTCTCCACCGGAGTCCGCTCCTGTGACTTCTGCTTTGCTCACCAGGCACAACTGTATTGCCGCCGTAGGCAGTACTGGTGAAAGGGGAAGAGTCAGCACCAGTAGCTCCGGTGGGCGCAGGCTCCACCCAGCTACTAATAGGGGTTTCCCTGGGACCTGCACTACCACTGGCTGACTGTGGTGGCGTGTGCCTTCAAGCTAAAGTTACCACCTTTCAGCTACAGCCAATGGGAAGGCACCACACTCTTCTTATTCCTCCTCCTGTCTGCTGGTCGCCACCAGATATAGTCTAGTTATCCTACTAGTCTCTGGTTCTCACCCTGATTTGTATATTGATTCATATGTTTTGACCCCTGCCTGCTCTCTGACTACTCTCCTGCCTGTCATTTTTGTACCTCATCTCCGGTTTAACCTTAGCCTAATTTCCTGACTACGCTCTTCTCTGCCGATTTTCTCCCTTTTCTGTATCTCCTGGTTTGACCCTGCCTGACGACTACTCTTCTTGGAATTGCAGCCTTCCACAGGTAGCAATCTCTAGGGCCCTGTAGTAATTCCAAATCTCTGTACAGGAGTTAAAGGGTTTCAGGGTTCTCGGGATCCTGCTTAGTGGGTGGCTAGCCTCTAGACTGTCCATGACAGCCATCCTGAGACTGTGGTTCCAGGCAGACATTACATTATAGTGTTTGGCTCAAATGGAAACAGAAAGAAAAGAGGGACTAACAGCAAAAATTAAACTAAGCCTCTATGACCCTTTGTCCAATTCTCCCAAATCCTGTTTACTTAAAAAGCAGATGGGACCTTCACAGGTTTTTGCCACCATGGAATATAGGGTTTGAGTCCAGCCATTGGTAGACCCCAATTCTTTCAGGCGGTGTTTGAAGCCTCTGTCGGCACCACAGCTCACTTCTTTCAATCACAATTTTTGCAAACCATGAAAGAACCCCAACAGACCCCATTATAAGTCAATTTGAGTTAATGGGTGCTGACAGTGTCCATTGTGTGGTCAATTCAGCCATAATGGTAGTATGAACACAGCCAAATTCAGTAGACATTTATAGATTCATAGAAATTATAGCCAGGTATATATTTTTCTCTGAGTTGAAGGGTTTCAGATAAAATATTGTTTGAAAATCCAGTTGGGAATCATGGGAATGAACCTGTCTGGTCCGGTGTAGCCCTTGGCAGGTCTCTCCCATGTGCCGGCTTTGCACTGGACTAGACTCATCTCTCCCTTTAGTTCCTGGATCATTAAAATATATTTTCTCTTAAAAACTGGAGTATTTCAGAGAAAATACACCTGGCTACAATCGTGCAGCCAGACTGAGATTTATGCTACGCTTTAAAGTGACATATCTATCCACACCAGACCATGTAAAGCTAAACTAAATGATCTGCAACATGAAATTAAATTGGCTATATATTAACTGTTCGTCAGTTGTTTAAATGGAATCTGTTAGCAGGTGTTTGCTATCTAATCTGAAGCCAGCATGCTGCAAGGGTTAAGACAGCGAATTCAGGGATACCTGTCTTGTCAAGGTCTATTCTGTTGTTTATTTGCTATATTTGTTTAGGCAGCAGGATCCTTATCATTGTTTGGACTACAATGTCAAGCGCAAGGCAGTCCGGCATTCACCCTCCTGTAATTGACACCTCACTGTCAATGTACAATCTCTATAGAGAATCTGGTGTGGGTGGGACAGCTTTCTCAGCTCTGCTACATGGCTAAATCTAAAAATTCTGATTGTGTCAATATGGCTGCAGCCAGTAATCTAAGTGGTACATCATTGGATGCATGGTCTCTTTTCCTACATTATTGTCACGTGGTGTATGTCTCAAAACTCGCCAAGTGTTAGGATTATTTCTGACACTCTTTACACAGCAGAGTCAAACACTTTACACAATGCCAATTTTAAGTTGCACAGACAGGCTCGGGCATCGAGCAGCTGTGCTGTTTTTAGTAATCGGGTATGCAGTAATGTGAATTACTGCATGAGTCACATGTTGCAGGAGACATCACAGTCGCCTCTGACTTTTTAAGATAGTGGAGCTTGGTCCCCCATGCCAATAATAGCTTTAAGTGATACTGGTCTTTGTGTATTGTTATTCAGTTGCTGGTGAACTTCTGGGTGCTGTTTGGAGTGTTATGGAAATATTATTGTTCTCTGATTATTTCCTCCCTTCTTTTAGTTTCCTCCTGATCACATATAATCTATAACTCTGTTTGTGATTACTGTGAGTTTCAGTTTTGGTTTTCCCCCTGTCTGCTTATTTGTTTGGGATTAATCATTCATGTCCCGGCCCTCTGCTGTGTGGAGGGAGGGGGGCCTCTAGAACAGGGTTGTTCAAGAGCTAGGGTAAAGGGCCAGTCACACACAACTACTTACCAGCGATCCCAACAACGATACGTCCTGATAAGGATCGCTGGTAAGTCGCTGGAAGGTCACTGGTGAGATGTCACACAGTCAGACCTTACCAGCGACACAGTAGTGATACAGGTTGCAGTGGCAACCTGTATAATGATTGCAGCGGTCATTGGGACCCTGTCACACAGCGTCAAACACAGCGATGCGTCCTGCCCAGCAGGACATTGCCTTTGAAGAAAATGGACCGGACCACTCTTGAACGACTAGCGATCTCAAAGCAGGGACTTGATCGCTGGTAGGCGTCACACATAACGAGATCGCTGGCGAGATCGTTGCTGCGTCACAGAAACTGTGACTCAGCAACGATCTCGTTAGCGATCTCCTTCTGTGTGATGGGGCCTTAAGGCAAGGAAGGCAGCCCAAACATCATCACCTTCAAGAGTAGCTTTGGGATCAGGGTCGGCAAAGGTTCCCCTAGCCTGAGGGACAGTTTTGGCTCCCCTGTTTCTTGTAATCCCATCACACCTGTTCTCTCAGACTAGGTAGCAAAAACCTGCTGACAGATTCCCTTTAACGCATTCACGTTTCACATGCACAGAATCATCAGTGATAGATCATAGCAGGCTGTCATTGTTCTTGGCAGAACAATTCCTGTTTATACAAGATGATGTGCTGCCGAGAATGATGATTTAAGCATAGTAAAAGATTACTACACGTGATGAACGAACGTTTTATGTTTACAATGACCATTATTGGGAAAGGAGCTTTCCTTGGGTCACAGATTCGCTAGAATGGTGCAGTGTGAATGCATCCTCCTGAGTTTACACCATCATCTACTCTACAGCGCATTTCACACTCCAGCCATCATTATTATACACCGGCTCAATTCTCTTCAGATGCCTCAAGCCCACTACAATATTGCTACAATAACCAGTGGTTATGCACTAAACAGCACAGGAGAATAATTATACATTGGATGCAAAACTTTTGACATCAAACTGCAACCAGTTTACAAAAGTCTTGCAGCTTAAAACAATAAACCACAAGATTTATCACAGAGAAGCCATTTAGCTGATGGTAGCAGATTGTTATCCCTTTAAACAAATAGTGCTGTGTTTGTGTGAAGCGGAGACTGTTTCATGTTAATAAGCTGTTTAATTGTAGCAAATGTTCCGACTGTTCATTTCTCTGTAAACCCTGGCAGTTTTCATGGCAACTCTTCACTGGAGAGCATGATGCGGCTTAGCTCTGTGTAATAATGGCAGGATCCTGAAAAGCAGATTGAGAGTGTCGGTATCCGACCCATTGGATTTTCTGGTTTAGTTGAGAATAAAATCCCAGTGTAAAGTGAATTATAAAAGTATATATACAACGCTTAAATTATATCAATGTGATAATGTGCACCACACAGGATGGAATCCAAGTGGCCCTGGGCTCCCTAGGTTGGGGCTACAGAGGTCAATAAAAAATGACTTTTAACCATTTCATTTTAAACATGTAACTTTTTTGCCCTGTGTAAATACTGCTGTTCTCCTCAACTCCTTTTTTCGCTTCCATGTATGTAAATTGACTCTATTCGTGTCTTCTTCAGGACCACGCCCAGTTGGCTACAATAAATGATAAAAGGAAGGAATACGGGTTAAGCCGCACTGAAACCAAACAATCCAAAGAATTAATTGAATTAATTCCCTTTTTATTTGTCCACAGGTCTACGCGTTTCAGAGATATATCCATCTCCTTCATCAGGACATCCAAAAGGAGTCAAATTACTTGCTTTCTTTTGGATGTCCTGATGAAGGAGATGGATACATCTCTGAAATGCGTAGACCTGTGAATAAATAAAAAGGGAATTAATTAATCCTTTGGATTCTGTGGTTTCAGCGCGGCTTAACCTGTATTCTTTCCTTTTATCATTTGATCTTATCCTTCGGGGCTGCTGCTGACCACTACCATCACATGCGCTACAAGTAGTTGTGACTCTCACAACCCAACAAGGTAAGTACAATTCAGTACAACCCTTATTTTCCCTACCGGGTAAGACCCTATTGCGCTCTTAATTCCACAGGTCTTCAGTTGGCTAAAATAAACAGATTTATGTACAGGGAAGAAAAGTTTGTATCTCAGGATAGTAGAATCACAGGAATAGGAAACAACCCCAGACTCAGAAGAAAAGTAGCATTTATACCAGGTAAAAAATATCACATATTTATGGCAAGTCATCGGTTCCCTTTCAGCTATGACCTGGTCATCAAAAGCTGACAATGGAACAGTGATCTTCTCCATTGAGAGCTCTGATCGGCTCATAGATTTGGGTGAGGAACAAGAGAATACGCTTAGGCGTTGGACCCTCTATTCCAAATGCTTATGTTCTTCTTGCACATATTACATACAAATATAGACCAAAGCTACACCATGATCAATACAATACAGTATATAATAATTTGAGTATAGCACTCCCCCTGACGAAGGCTTGGACGCCGAAACGGCCGTCGGGTGACGCAGGTCACAGTGGTCTCCGTGGTTTTGTCTGCCAGGTATGGTTGTTTATGTTCATGTTGTGCATTCACCTTTCCATCTCGTACACTTGTATGTGTAACCGTTCAGACCTATTGTGGTCCGGTTACTCGGTATTGAATGCCCCTGGTGGACAATATCTTCTATCCCACTAATTATGGGTTGGCACTAATTTTAGTGCTATAGTTCTCTATATTATATACTATATTTGGGATCGTCTGTGCCTTGCTCTTCCACTTGTGGCTGTGCCGCAGCTTTTACCTTCCCTGTCACAATAAAGATCTCACTTTTGCACAATTGGCATCTGGTCGCGTTTTTTCTCTCTCTGTTTACATATTACATACAGTATATAAGCAGGCTTGGACTGGCCCATAGGAGAACTGAAGAATCCTCCGGTAGGCCCCTTTGCAGCAGTACGTCAATCCCACTGCCTAAGCACAGTACACTTATTTCACCATCTATAGATAAAAAGAAGAGTCTCATTGATTTTACAAACTACCCAGTATATTATTATATAGAGCATAGGTAAATTTGGGAATGTAATATTTGCATGTAGTTTCTCAGTGGCCCCCAGAGTCAATTGGACTGGTAGGCTTCTGCCGCCCCAGTCTGATGCTGTATATAAGTAATCTTGGAATATTACTTCATTTTGACTTTTCCCATCACTTTAACTACCTTTTTACACCCATTCACCTCTTTCAGTTACCAACTTTTAAGGGATGCACTTTGAAGAAGACATTGTTCAAATAAATGACCCCAATAAAAATGCCCTTTTAGTCCACAGCTGTGGAAAACACTGTATTAGTGTCTTACAGAAATAAAGGATATGAAACAAAGAGCTAGCCGCTCAACTTGTGTGGTCGTGTGACACAAAACCAGTATGGAAGCAATAAGAGCTGCCACAAGGTCCACGAGCCCTAAAGCTGAAGAAAATCATAGGAGGAACCTGGAAAAGCGTGGCCTATTCTGAGAAAGAAGTGGGGTTTCACTTCAAAAGGCGTAAATAAAGCACTTCATCCACATTACGGACTGGACCTTCATTGTATTCACAGCAGCTTAGATTAATCCACGTTTTTCCAGATTGCTACTATAATTTCCTTTTTTAGTCCACACATTCCCTTTTTCATGTCCTCTGAATACTAAAGCTTCATCACCTCCATAGATCAGCATCACACACATGAAGCCTTCATGAAATGCTGCTTTCTAAAAGGCTTTCTCTTTTTGGAAAACTTGAAGGCCTCTTTTATTCCAGTGGTCTCCCAGACGTTTTGGAAGATGTGGACAGTATGGTCTATCATGTTCAGTGCTGATCATAACCAATAGAACAGCACTAAATTTCCCATCACAAAAGTTCTATAAATTGATTTAGAATGCAACCATACAGGCAATATTATATTATGAAATACAAAGCAGTCAAATTTTGCATCCTGTTCTATATTAGGATTTTGGACACAAGACACATGAAGAGCTATGTATTGCGCATTTCCAGACAGTATTTCCCATGGTTTTCAAAATGTGGTAGTGTGATAGAGCTCGTTTTACAATGCTTTTCCACAATTTCTAAAAAAATACTCCTGTATGGCATTCCAATACATGACACAAAGATTCTCAGATTGTACATGCTTGGAGAGAGGCAATGGTTGAGGCTACAAGGTATTGTGTCATAGAATAAGGTCCACTCGAGGGAGACTAGAATGGCAATACTCTAACAAATCTTCAGATTTTGAGTCTTTCTTGAATATTTCTTACGAGGGCATCTAGAATGTCATAAAGCAAATGCAGTACCATAATTCAAGGGTACACACGGGAGTTTTGCACAAACTTCGCCGACAGTCATGGCGGCATTGGACTCTGTTCTGATCGCAGATTCTGACACTCTGCCTGATGGTTTCTCTGGTTTCTGGGATCAACAAAGGCAGACTCAGCTTGGGTGTCGACTTGCTGTGTGCTGATTCAGCTCTGCTAGTCTGCTTGCTCCTTTAATCACATGTAGTGGGGAGATCTATCACATCTGCTCACATCCTATTTATGCTAGTGGAATCCTTCTGTCCATGCCAGCTATAGTTTATTCTATGTTGGTCTGTGAAGAGTGGTGTCCCAGACTCTCTGGTGAAAGTTGTGGCTATTGCTTAGAGTGGTTATGTATTTTAAACATCTGTTTTGTACTTCCTTCCTACTCTTGTTTTTCCTCCTGAAGCTCTTATTATCTTTACCGTGTGTACATGCTGTGTGACAGAGTTTTTTTTTCCCCTTTTCTATCTCTATCTGTGCTTTCAACACACTCCTGTCCAGTCAATCCTTGGAGGCAGGGAGAGGGGGAATCAGATCAGGACTAGTCAGGTGCAGGTCTAGTAAGGAGACTCAGGCCTCTCCACCATCAGGAGTATCCCTGAGATTAGGGATTGAGTAGGGTCCCCTAGCTTAAGAGACAGCTTAGGAGCCCCTGCTATTCCAAAGTCATCGTGCAAGCGGTGGGGAGCAAGAATGTGAATTTATGGGTGTTTGATAGGTTATTGATTTTTTTTACGGTTGTTGATAGATTTTTTACGGTTGTTGTACACAAATATTTGATGATAATACCATTTTGGCATTGGTTTATTAATCTTGGCAAACATATATTTAGCTTTAAGGAAGAAACCGTTGGAAATGAGATCTTTACATGAAACAAATGGTTGGCGTCATAGAAGTCAACGTTCAGAGACTATGATAGAAGCCCAACTATACATTGCCTCCAGTATGTCTTAGGTTGGCCTACTTGTTAATTACATCCCTCTATACAAAGCTGACATCCATAAGTGGATTATACATCAAATACAATGAAGAAAATGAATCTTATATATCATCTTTACCTAATATGAGCAACATGATAACATGACATTTTGATTGCAGGTTCAGATTGAGCAGGCGACACATGTAATGATATCATGTAGAAATTAAATTCAATTATTTTATTGCAGCCAATTTTCATTTTGCCCACAAATCCTGCTGGCAGGAGAACATTCTGTTTACCAATGTACCAGTATTATTATGTGAAAGTAATGGGTTTGCTGAAGTGAATGATGGAATTATGTTGCTGTAAAGAACAATCAGACCACAGATTACTATGTCATAAAGACAAGTGTGAAGCCTTTTAAAGAGGTGCAGTAAGCCATTAACAGAATTAAAGAACATGACAGCTCATCATACCCTGTATATAATCTACGAGAGTATTAGATGCTCGGGAAGACACTAATCAAGATGACGTACTTGCCAGTGTTCTGCAACGAGTTTGGCTAAATTTGTGTTTGAAGACAAGAATGAATAAGGCAGTTACCATAAAAAAAGGAGAAATTGAGTATTTCTAACCCGTTCAAAGACAAGCCCAAGCTGTGAGTCGTTTAATAGTGGGCAGAGTTGCGTCCCTGTCCTAAATTTTAGCAGATAGTGGTATTTATAGGAATAGAGGTTATATAGGGAAGATGTGTCAATAAACAGAGTAGGCCCATTTTCTTATTGCGGTCTTTCGTAACCCATATTTATGGTCAAAGTTTCACCGGAGGACTATCGGGATGACTTAATTTCATTTTGCTTTAAAAGGTGCTAATACACCTATCTCTCCTCATGTTCCCATATACATGAATGTTAGGCAGAACGCTCATGTATTTTCAGTAAAGAATGGGTAGAAAACCGTTCTATTGGGTTAAGATCAAGACTCTGCAGACAATCAAGTTCTTCCATCTTAAACTCATCCAAAGTTATGGACCTTGGTTTGTGCAAACTGGTCCCACAAAATTGGAAGTATACAAAAGTCCAAAATGTATTGAAATGGGAAACATCAATAATCAAGACATTCTGTCACTGCAACTAAGGGACTAGGGCAACTCCTGAAAACCAGCCCCACCGAATTATCCTTATTCCTATATAACCCTACAGCATTATCCACTGGTGGACACATACAGAAGAGGGCCCCTGTGCAAAAACAATAAATTGGCTCTTTAAAGTCAAATATCTCATCATCATGCACAATTACACGTGCATTTGGGGTGGGTATGGGCCCCCTTACCTCTTGGGCCTCTGTGTGGCTGCACCAATGATATTATTCCTCTCCTACCAAACTTTACAGTTTGCACAATCTAGCGAGTCTCAGCCATCAGTTGCGGAATAGATAAGAATACTACATCACTCCACAGAAAACCTTTTGACTACACCAGAGACCAGGGGTGGCATGCTTTACATCACTCCTTCTATCACTTGGCATTGTGCTTTGTGATGTAAGGCTTTCATGCAGCTGCTTGGCAAAGGAGATCCATACTATGAAGCTCCAGGTTCACAGTGTTGGTAAAGGAGGAGGTTTGTATTCTGCATTTACTAGGTCAGTAAAGCATGGGTGACTTATATGCACTATACACCTCAATATTAAGCAGCAACACTCTCAATTTTTATATAGTCTGCCACATTGTGGCCAAGCTGCTGTGGTTCCTAAGTGGCTCAACTCTCCAAATATACCACACACTAGAGATGGAAGAATCCATCGCGATCAGTCATGTCAGTAATCTTCTCATCTCATCTTTTGATTAATCGAGTTTCTGCTACATCATCAGTGAGGTGTGACACACTAACAACGTCGTGCCAGGCCGGCTAATCAAATGGTGAGAAGGGAATGCCATTAGGTAGGCGTTTTGCCAGCCTCTCCATCCAGCAGTCATAGATTACTGACCTGGCAGATCGACCAGAGTCCCGAGAATCCATCCTGCCATCTCTACCACTCACAGTTGATGGTGGAAAATTTGAGAGGGAAGATGCTTTTGTCCGAATAAAATATCATAGATAGTAAATTACTACAGACGCTGTCAATAAGGGTGGGGGTGCGTCTGACTGCAACCAATCACAGACGCAGGAGGGTGGAAAAAGCAGTGCATATGCAATGAACGTAATGCGTGGCCCCGGAAGTGAATGGGCAGCCCCGGGAGCAGTGTAGAGCCGTGCCGGAGCCTTGGTAAGTACAGCACACTTGCTCCTATCCCCCTATCCCTTCTACCAACATTTTTAATCACCGGATTCTGGTCCCCATACACTTATATGGGGACTGGAATCTGGCCCAGAACTGGATTTTAAAAATCGGAACACCGGGATCGGCCGATCCTGGTTATCTGCGAGTCCGCTCATCACTATTAGTATTCTCTCCTTCATTGGAACATTGAGAATGTGTAAACTGTCAGCAAGAGTTCAACTTCTAATCTCATTAGAAAGTGAAATACACAGATTATTATCTCATATATTATGGAACATAATACACGTTCAGGCCCTGTTAAGCTTTCATAGCACCAATATATAAATTTGATTTATTTATATTTTGTAATAAAAGATCAATATAATTAGCATACGGTAGAACGCTAGGAAGGCAAATTAATTGCTGACTGGCTCAGAAAGCAGAGAAATTGCAGAAATCCTTAAGCGCATTAAAGTATAAAAAGTTACTACATTTAATAATCTTTTCCACGTTGTTTTACTATAATTAATTACATTGACATCTTCTTATTTGCCATTACCATGCTTGAGCAGATCTACAGTTTGGGTAACACTGAACATTTGGCCATCTATGTGTATTTTTTTTTACTAAGTTTATTGGCTAATGGAAATGAAATTGGTTTACTTAATATTTTATGTTTAGCGGTTTAAATAAATGTTTGGTATACAAAATTGGATCTGCTCCATCAAGTTTTCAATTTTTTAAGTGGATTCACATTTATTTTATATCCAATCCTCTGATGGACTTTGACCAAGCGGGATATTATTTTTAAAGATTTAAAACAGTTTATTGGAGAGTTAGTGTAGTGTGGTAAAGACCCCGGATGAGATTAATAGAATATGTTGCAATAGATTAGGAGCTCAGGATTACAGTTTACTTTTTCTTATGTGTTTGTATCTCAAGCTTGTATTAAGTCATATATTTCTGTGCATAGGACTGGAAGTTCAGCTCCAATGACGTGAATAAAACTAAATTGCAATACCACACTCAAACTGTAGGCAGGGGTGGCACTGTTGTTGGAAACAAGCAACCATATTTTTCTACCCATTGAAAACACACTGGACAGTGATGGGTTATGGGAGTTGAGGGATTAAGGAAGTCTGCAGAGGTTGCTTGATGTAGTTTACTTCAAAATGGCAGGCTAAGTTTCCAAGGTGCGGTCTACTATGAATGAAGGCTAAAATGAAGGCTAAACTGGCAATCGGTATTTAAACTGGCAATCGGTATTTAACTTTGAAGAAGAGCTGGAACATGTCATAATGTAAAAACATAAAAAATATTATATATATATATATATATATATATATATATATATATATATACACAGTGCTATGCAGACGTTTGAGCACCACTGGTCAAAATTACTGTTATTGTGAACAGTTGATCAAGTTGAAAATGAAATGATCTCTAAAAGGCATAAAGTTAAAGATGACACATTTCCTTTATATTTTAGGTAAGAGCAAAAAAAAAAATTTCGTCTTTAACATTTTAAAAACTACAAAAATGAAAATGGGCCAATGCAAAAGTTTGAACACCCTTCGAGATTTGTGTGCTCAGATAACTTTGACTATCATTTCAGACCTTAATTAGCCTGTTAGGTTTATGACTTGTTCATTATCATAGTTAGGAAAGGCCAGGTGATACAAATTTCACAGCTTTATAAAAACCCAGCTTAATCTAACCTTGTGCAAATAAAACAACAGCCGTGGGTTTTTCAAAGCAGCTGCCTAGCACTCTGAAAATCAAAATGGTGAAGGCCCACAAAGCAGAAGAAAGTTAGAAGAAAATAGAAAAGCGTTTTCAAGTTGCCTTTTCCTCAGTTTGAAAAGTAATTCAGAAATGGCACTTACAGAAACTGTGGAGGTCAGGATAAGGTCTGGAAAACCAAGCAAAATTTCTGTGAGAGCTGCTCGTAGGATTGCTAGAGAGGCAAATCAGAACTTTCACTTCACTGCAAAAGTCCTTCAGGAAGATTTCGCCGACTCTGGAGTTGTGGTACATTGTTCTACTGTTCAGAGACACCTACTGAAAAATGGCCTTCATGGAAGAGTCATCTGAAGAAAACCTCTGCGTCCTAACCATAAAATTTAGCATCAGAAGTATGCAAAATAACTACTAAACAAGACTGATGTATTTTGGAAACAAGTCGTGTTAACTGATGAGGTTAAAATAGAATTCCTTGGCCACAATGATCAAACCAAAAGTTTGGGAAAAAAAGGAGACAGAATGTCATGACAAGAATATCTCGCCAACCATTAAGCATGGGGGTGGATTAATCATGCTTTGGGTTGTGTTCTATCCAATGGCACTGGGAACATTTCACGGGTAGAGGGAAGAATGGATTCAATTAAAGTTTAACAAATTCTTCAAGCAAACATAACACCTTCTGTAAAAAAAGCTGAAGTTGAAAAGAGGATGACTTCTACAAATGGATAAGGATCCTAAACACAATTCAAAATCCACATTAGCCTATGTCAAAAGGTACAAGCTGAAGGTTTTACAATGGCTCTCACAGTCCCCTGATCTGAACATCATTAAAAATCTGTGGCTAGACCGCAAAAGAGCAGTGCATGCAAGACGAGTCAGGAATCTTACAGAACAAAAAGACTTTTCCAAGGAAGAAAGCATGAAAATCCCTCAAACAAGAATTGAAAGACTCTTGGCTGGCTACAAAAAACATTTACAAGCTTTGATACTTGCCAAAGGGGGTGCCTACAGGGTACTAACCATGCAGGGTACCCAATATTTTGCATTGGCCAACTTTATTTTTTGTTGTGAATTTAAAAATGTAAAAAAAACAAAAAACATTATATATATATATATATATATATATATATATATATAAAATGTATATATATATAATTCTTTTTTGTCTAAAATGCAGAGGATATGTGTTATCCTTAACTTTATGGCTTTTACAGATAATTTAAACTTCAACTTGCTTAATTGTTCAGAATATCAGTAAACTTGACCAGGGGTGCTCAAACTTTTGCATGCCACTGTATATATACATAATACACACACACACACACACACACACACACACACACACACACACACACACACACACACACACACACACAGTATATTTGGGAAGATAAAAAATGTGATAATGCAAAAACATAGAAAAAAAATATATATTCATACATACATACATACATATATATATACACACACACACACACACACACACACACACACACAGTATATTTGGGAAGATAAAAAAGAAAATGTGTACATTTTAGCTGGGAGTGTTTGGGACTTCAACATTGATGACCTATCCTTAGCATAGCTCATCAATGTCTCATTGGTGAGGGTGCGACACCCAGCATCCGCCAATGAGATGTTCCCGAGTCAATAGGGGTGGCTGTGCAGTTTCTGGCTGTGGCCACTATTCCGACGATAAAGCTGTGCAGCTCTGCAACCAAGAAGTTGGCACTGGGAACAGCAGATCGCTGAGAGTGTTGAGTGTTGCACGCCACCGATCAGACATTGATGACGCATCCTAAGAATAGGTCATCAATATTACATTTCTGGAAAACCCTTTAACAAAGAAAGGCTGAAGTGGTTTGAAGTCAGAACTCTCTTCTGTCTCACTGTTTGGCAGTAGTGTGGGACTCCCTGCTTTTTAGTTGGAAGATACCTCTGTGTGTGAGGAGCGGACTCTGAGTCTGTAGCATATAAACAGAGGGGAGATATGTGCTGTCAACGTTATTATTAATTATTATTATAGCTCCATTTATTCTATGTCACTTTACATGTGAAAAGAGGTTTAAATAATAAAAACAAGCATAATAATCATGAACTTCATAATGGATGAAGTTAAGAAGAGATGTAAGATGGATGCATGTGTATTATTCATCAGCAAGAGATAAAGAAGGCCAGAAACAGCCACAGAGGTAAATCCTTTGCTATCTTCTTTATGTGATGTTGATGTGGCTGTGTACAGTATGTAGATGAAGACTCAGTTTGACATCCTGAATCTGTCTTCTGCAGGTTAACCATTTACAAGCAGCTATGTCCTCCTTTTACAGATTAACTCTTTAGAAGCAACTGCATTTTTTTTTCTTTAGGCTGCATTATACACAACGGCATCTTATTATGTGACTGACTGACAAGTAACAATATTCAATGATTTGCCAATTTACTTTTGGTGCATTTATTAGGAAAGTAGATAACTATTTTTTTTTAACCAAAAATTTACTTAAAGGGGTGGTTCACTACTCTGCAATAGTGGTCACATCCCTTTAAACTGATAGGGAAGGTTTTTGTCAAATACCTTGTTCAGCGAATTCTGCCTCTGTCCGTTCATCCCCATGAAGTGACCCCTCGGGCTCCGTGACCTCTGACATTTGGTGATGTCAGATCAACTTCCAGTTCACCTGACATCACCGAGGCCGACCCAGCCTTCCAGAGTGGGCAGCCTTTCACCACTCGTCACAGCGCAGTATCTAATACGCTTTCTCCTTCACTGCACAGGAGAGATGCTAGGATGCTAGGCTGTGACCAGTGGTAAAACTCCGCCCACAGCCAAGTCACTCAGGGAGACTGGCCGCCTTGGTGATGTCAGGTCAACTGGAAGTTGATGTGACATCACTTGATCTCAGAGGTCACGGAGCCTGGGGGGGTCATGTGGATGAGCGGACCGCAAAAAAAAAAATCAGCCAACAGAAAAACAATGTTGCTTCCTGGTATCAGCTATGTTGGCAGAGGACCCACCCCTTCTGGTCACATGGGTATGACATCAGCAAAGGTCCTTCTAGCCACTTGGTAAAACGCTTCTATAACAGTATTAGCATAAATAATAGATAGGGGGAGGATGGACAGGCAGGGCGCGGGAATCCCTATCAAAACCCACCCCAGCTTTTAGCTGATCGGCAGCTGCTGCCAATCAAACATCTGCTCATTTTACAAACTTTATTTGCTTGTGTTTCAGAAACTATACATCCTAGCTGACAACTAAAGGTATGTTTAGAATCAGCATGATAGTGTCAGTATAGCACTGGCTTTAGTTTATATAGGAATATCCTTGTGATTGGTTCGCTTTAAGCAGTTGGAACTATTTTAGCTCTTGAAATCCTGTACTGATTGATTCAAATTCACCATAAGTAATCAGATGCTTGATCTTGAGGCCACCTATGCAGCCATACGTTCCTTTGGGTTATTAAATGGAATATTATGGTTATAAAATCAGTAAGAACTTGTGCATTTAGTGCATGGCAGCCATTGTAGGCACTTTGGGGTTAAGGAGAACCATGTTGTATATAAAACCTTTTTATGTTCACAAGCTGTCGGAGATAAGTCAGAATGATGTGTTCACACTTACAATTTTACCCTAGGATTCAGTGCTAGGCAAACCTGTCTACTGTTGTAAATTAGCTTAAGTGCATAGTTCTGCTATCCATTAAGCAGGCTCTCCCCCCTCCCTGTCCCCGTTCTTGTAATTGAACACCTCTCAGTTACAGACCTCAGGCTGTCTACTAGGAATTGTAATAGCCAGGTGAAAAAAGAAGGCTTTTCTGCCTCAAAACACAGCAAATTCTCCTTCTAAAACAGGGAAATGAATCTCGGAGTGCTTAATGGCACAGTGTACACCAAACACAAAAACTGCATTGTTTCTTAAGCTACTAGATAAATTGGAAAAGAAAAAAGTCATCTGCAATCAGCACTCAAGACGTAGACTGCAGCACAATGGCGACACGAACAATTCTTGTATTATAGTCAACTCCTTTGGATCATGCGGAGAATCTTCTTGGGCCTTGGAAACATAAAAAGCCCCAATGTTTATCATGCGATGTGTTAAGGGTGCTTTATACGCTGCGACATTGCTAGCGATAGCTAGCGATGTCGTGCGCGATAGCCCCCGCCTACATCGCTTTTTCGTCATGGGGTGATCGCTGCCGTAGCGAAAATATCGCTACGGCAGCGTCACACGCACATACCTGCTTAGCGACGTCGCTGCAGACACCGAACAATCTCTCCTTTAAGGGGGAGGTTCGTTCGGCGTCACAGCGGGGTCACTAAGCGGCCAACCAATAGCAGAGGAAGGGCGAAGATGAGTGTCCAGAACATCCCGCCCACCTCCTTCCTTCCTCATTGTCGGTGGACACAGGTAAGGAGATGTTTGTCGTTCCTGTGGCGTCACACATAGCGATTGTGTGATGCCGCAGGAACGACGAACAACCAGACTCTCCCCCACCGTGGAAAGCTTCAAGAGGAACCTCAAGACCCACCTCTTCCAACAAGCCTACAACCTACAATAACCCTCAGTCCAGTAGACCACTGCGCAACCAGCTCTGTTCTCACCTATTGTACCATCACCCATTCCCTGTAGACTGTGAGCCCTCGCGGGCAGGGTCCTCTCTCCTCCTGTACCAGTCTGTCTTGTACTGTTAATGAATGTTGTACGTATACCCTCTTTCACTTGTAAAGCTCCATGGAATAAATGGCGCTATAATAATAATAAATAATAATAATAACCAGCGTCATGCACCACCAACGATATTATGAAAAGGAGCGACGTGTCAACGTCAACGTGATCAATGATTTTTGAAGTTTTTGCGATCGTTGATCGTCGCTCCTTTTAGTCACACACAACGATATCGCTAACGGCGCCGGATGTGCGTCACTAACGACGTGACCCCGACGATATATCGTTAGCGATATCGTTGTGTGTAAAGTACCCTTTAGTGTTACCAGTACCGGGATGCGCAGAATTTTACATTTCAAAAGGACTTTTTTTTTTTTTTTATTAAAAAAAAAAAAAAAAAAAAAAAAAAATGAAATATGAAGGGAAGTGGCTTTAAAAAGATTATCTGCTCTGGTAACAGCTTTCTATGATTAAATTAATTTATGCCATAATTTGTCATTTACAATGCATTTAAAAACTGAAATTGAGTTGTTCCACTGAAAATTATTTCAATATTTAACAGCTGTTCTGGCTTCTAGAGAATATTTTCTGAACAAGCGAAAGACAAAATTTGGATTAGAGCAGGATTTTTTTTTTAATTTACATATGGTAAGACTTGGCTGCTTTGGCACTTGCAGGTGCAAAAAAGGTGTTTGTCTTTTATTTGCGGTGTGAATACTACACATTTTGGGGTAGACTTACTTAAAAAAATAAGCTAGTTCAACCCTGAAATGCAGAAAATAGATGGTTTCATATATTCCTGATGAATTTCTTTGAATTCTGATATGTACTTGCAAAAAAACCCCAAAACATCTTTACTCCATTTTATGGCACCTGTCTACTTATAGGCAATTGCCCACCAAACCAAATGAGAATATAATGCTAGACACTGTGAGCAGTATGAATAGAAGGGTAGTCAGACAAGCCGGGATCATAAGCCAGGAGATAACGTATAAGATTCAGGAAGCAGACAGACGTGATCAGGAAGAGGTCCGAGGTCAGAAGCCAGGAGGTAACATAAGGTTAAGAGAGTAGACTGAGACGTGGTCAGGAAGAAGTTCGAGGTCAGAAGCCAAGATCAGAACACTTACACCAGACAGGATCCAAGAGCACACTGAGCAAACAGGAAGTATGACTGGCGAAGTTCAGACAGAGCAAGCCCAGTAATGAAATAGAGCAATCACCAGGAACGAGGTGCATCTGTAAAGGCACCTCCAAAAGCCAGTGTGGACCCTAGTGCTGAAAGACAACCTGTCATTTTCAAATACAAAATGCTCCACACAGCAGAGCCAGAACAAAGACACAAGTATGACTGGCGAAGTTCAGACAGAGCAAGCCCAGTAATGAAATAGAGCAATCACCAGGAACGAGGTGCATCTGTAAAGGCACCTCCAAAAGTGTGGACCCAAGTGCTGAAAGACAACTTGTCATTTTCAAATACAAAATGCTCCACACAGCAGAGCCAGAACAAAGACATTCAAAATGCAAAATGCTCCGCACAGCAGAACCGTGACAGATACCTTTTTTGTAGAGATCTGATGTGTCATTCATGAAAAATGCCGCATAGAAACCATGTGTAAATCAGGGTTGAAGTGCACTGGGGGTGTGCCAAAGCGTTCCAAGTGCACTAACACACCCCCAGTGCACTTCAAGTCTGATTTGCATATACCTTCTATTCTAGGTTTTCTATGTCTGGCACATTAAATTTCTACAAAAAAATGTATGATTTTGTTTGGGGATGTGTCTATATAGTCATAGCACTACTTCCATATATAACATTATGATTAGGATATACTCGTGTGTCAGAATATATGTAGGTATAAAATCTCACAAAAAAATTCAGCCAAAGAGCTGAAATTGCGTGGCCACTGTTCCATCAAAAAAGCTGTGCAGCCTGCAACCAAGTAGTTGGCATTGGGAACAGCTGATCACTGGGGTGTCAGGTGTCGCACGTCACCGATCAGACATTGATGATGTCAGGATTGCTCTGTGCAGAGTATCTTGCCTTTGGAGATGCTCTGCTGCAGTTTCCTGAGTCTTTTAGCAAACAGTTTAATTGAAAACACTGGATTCCATGTTGGTGCTGATTACTCCGGTGTTCATCCTCCTGAATAATTGCTCAGGCTTCTTTACTGAGCATGCTCACCCTGAACATTGCCAGTTGTATTTTCTGGTTCTGAAGTTGTGCTGTTAGCTTGTGTCTTTGCTTGTTAGTGTTCTGATCTTTCTGCTCTGACCCTGGACTGCTATTTGACTCCTCTCTGCTTGCTCCTTATTCCTCTTGTGACCTCCTGCTTTTTTGACCTCGAACCATTACCTGACCACGTCTCTGTTTTCTCCCTGAACTTATTAAGTGCTCTCTTGGATTTCTGACCCTCGGATTTGACTTGACTCTGCCTCTGCTTACTCCTTGTGCTCATACGTGTCTCTCAGTTAACTGACCCCGGTTTTCCTGACGACTCTTCCACCCATGTTCCCTGTAAGTAGTGGCTGCATCATAGATGATGTATCCTAAGAATAGGTCATTAAAATTAAAGTTCTGGAAAACCCCTTTAACAAAGAGAGTTGGGTGAAGTACGAACTCTCTGCAGTCTCACTGTTTGGTAATTGTGTGAGACCCCATGCTTTTTAGTTGGAAGATACCACTGTGTGTGGGGAGCAGACTCTAAAGCGGGCTTTACACACTGCGATCTCGCTAGCAAGATCACAAGCGATGGTACCCGCCCCTGTCGGTTGAGCGACACTGGCATATCGCTGACCGTGCCGCACAACCTCGCTTACCCGTCACACAGACTTACCTGTCCTGCGACGTCGCCCTGGTCGGCGACCCGCCTCCTTCCTAAGGGGGCGGGTTGTGCGGCATCACAGCGACGTCACACGGCAGGCGGCCAATAAAAGCGGAGGGGCGGAGATGAGCGGGACGTAAACATCCCGCCCACCTCATTCCTTCCGCATAGCCAGTGGAGGCAGGTAAGGAGATGTTTGTTGCTCCTGCGGTGTCACACACAGCGATGTGTGCTGCCGCAGGAACGAGGAATAACATCGCTAAGGAGAAATAAACGATTTTTTGTTTTAGGACGACCTCTCCGCAGCAAACGATTTTTGCCACTTTTGCGATCGTTTTAGATCGCACAAAACTGTTACACGCTACGATATCGTTAATGACGCCGGATGTGCATCACAAACAACGTGACCCCGACGATAAAACATTAATGATATGATAGCGTGTAAAGCCCCCTTTAGTATGTAGCATATAAACATAGGGGAGCTATGTGCTGTCAACTTTATTATTATTATTATTACTACACTATATATTCCATGTCGGTTTACATGTGAAAAGGGGTACACATAATAAAAACAATTACAATAATCATGAACTTCATAAATGATGAAGTTAAGAAAATATGTAAGATGAATGCATGTGTATTTTTTGATCAGGAAAAAAAGAAGGCCAGAAACAGCCTCAGAGGTAAATCCTTTCTCATCTTGAGGTAATGTTGATTTGGTTGTGTACAGTATGTAGATGAGACTCAGTTTGACATCCTGATCCGGTCTTCTGTAAATTAACCATTTACAAGCTGCTATGTCCTCCTGTTACAGATTAAAGGTGGCTTTACACACTGCAACATCGCAAACGACATCGCTGTAACGTCACCGGTTTTGTGACGTAATAGCAACCTCCCCAGCGACATTGCAGTGTGTGAAACACATCAGCGACCTGGCCCCTGCTGTGAAGTTGCTGATCGCTGCAAATCGTTCAGGACCATTCTTTGGTCCTTTGTTTCCCACTGTGCAGCATGATCGCTAAAATGTTTCAGTGTGTAAAGGGGACTTTACAGCGACTTTGTTAGCGACTTCCCTTTCAAAAAGCTGCTTTACAACGTCCCCAATGACTAGCTAGGTCGTTCTGCAGGTCCGGATCGCTGTTGCGTCGTTGGCCAGGTCTGCCTGTTTGACAGCTCACCAGAGACTCACCAGAGACTTTGTAGCGATCCCGGCCAGGTTGGGATCGCTGGTGGGATCGCTGAAAGTCTCAGTGTGTAAAGGGGCCTTACCTCTTTAGAAGCAACTGTATCTTTTTCCTTTAGACTGCATTATACACAACGGCATCTTATTATATGGCTGTCAACTTTATTATTATTATTTATTATTATTATGATAGCTTCATTTACTCCATATTGCTTTACATGTGAAAAGGGGTATACATAATAAAAACGAGTACAATAATCATAAACTTCATAATGGAGGAAGTTAAGAAAAGCAAAGTGTCTATACAGTCATACCACTACTTCCATATGTAACAGTTTGATTAGGATATACTTGTGTGTCTGTATATATGTGTAGGAATAAAATCTCATAAAATGTTGATGATTGGGCTATATATCCACTTTTAAGCCACCCTGTATAGTAATTTAGTATTGGTACAACTAATAGTAGTGTAAAAGCCTTTTAAAGCCCTGGCGGTGTTAATATATAGGAAAGTGCAAAGGGAATTCCACTTTGAAGACTGGTAGTGGCTTAAGAAGCTCTGTAGTAATGGCATTTCATTACTAGTGACACTGACACTTCACATCTTTCAAGCTTTGTCCTCTGACTGTTGGATTGCTTCCCTGTTCCCAAGATGGAGAGATTTATCCCTTAAGTTTAACGCTACGGAGTAATGAAATCACTCTCCACCAGCTGACAGGTTGTGTAAGGGGAGCGCGGGGGCATCGCTAGGCATTATACCTTCTATCTCCTTTCAGTGGTGTCTTTATGAAACTCTATTCAATTTCTAAAGATCTATTTCAATTGTCCAGTGTTACAGTATGCATCTTGGAGGACATGGCAGGAACAGTGGGTATGGTTTTCCATAAAGGCTTTCAGTAATTTAAGACTCTGTTCACACATCCAGTTGTCATTTGTTTGTAATGGATCAAGTATAAAAAATGTATCTATTACAAACAGAGAAACACTTTGGTTTCTGTTTTCCGTTGTTTTTACTAGGTGTTTCTAAACACTTCTAGTGTTTTGGGCATGTGTAGTGCTTAAAAACAGATCTGGTTACGGTTAACTCAACGGATCACTATTAGTGATGAGCGAGCATGCTTGTCACTACTCGGTACTCGCACGAGTATCACTGTACTCGGGCTGCTCGGCGGGGAACGAGTAATCTCGCGATACTCGTGCTTTACTCGTGGTCTTCATTTCTGCATGTTGGCGCTCTTTTGAGAGCCAGCCCTCATGCAGGGATTGGCTGGCAGACCACTGCAATGCCACAGCCCTGTTAGTTGTGGAATTGCAGTGATTGGCCGGCCTGCACAGCGTCACCGAGCCTTTATATAGGCCGGCGCGCTGTGCTCTGCTCACAGCTATTCTGACAGTGAGTGTAGGGAGAGTGTCGCTGCTTCAGGGAAAGGTTTGCGGCCCTTTATAGCTTTTTCAGTTGCAGGGCTGCAAACAGTGTGACCAAAAGTCCTTCTCAGGACTATTCTAGTTGTATACAGGCAGGCAGGGTATAGCCAGGTCGGCGTACAGTAGCAGAGTCCTTCTCAGGACTATTGTTGCTATATACAGGCAGGGTATAGCCAGGTCTGAATACAGGCTAGTGACCAAAAGAGTCCTTGTCAGGACTATTGTAGCAGTATACAGGCAGGCAGGCAGGCAGGGTAGTGGTGACCGTATACCAGCCTTCATATCTGGGGCTGGTGTACACAGTGTAAAACAGTCCAGATAGTGTCTGACTTGTCTGTACTGTAATTGTCGCTCCCCAAAAAAACCTGTTAGGTTATTATTGCGTCCGTGCTTGGTTTTTAAAACCGCACGTGTGTGCCTGTTGGTGGCAGCGTACAGGTGCACTGGTGTGCGTTTACCAAACTATTATATAACGCACAAGTGTAGTGTATAATACACGTCAGTCAGCAGTGGCTGATAGTGTCAGAGTTCTTAATTTTTGCTCCTAAAACCTGTGTTAGGTTATTATTGCGTCCGTGCTTGGTTTTTAAAACCGCACGTGTGTGCCTGTTGGTGGCAGCGTACAGGTGCACTGGTGTGCGTTTACCAAACTATTATATAACGCACAAGTGTAGTGTATAATACACGTCAGTCAGCAGTGGCTGATAGTGTCAGAGTTCTTAATTTTTGCTCCTAAAACCTGTGTTAGGTTATTATTGCGTCCGTGCTTGGTTTTTAAAACCGCACGTGTGTGCCTATTGGTGGCAGCGTACAGGTGCACTGGTGTGCGTTTACCAAACTATTATATAACGCACAAGTGTAGTGTATAATACACGTCAGTCAGCAGTGGCTGATAGTGTCAGAGTTCTTAATTTTTGCTCCTAAAACCTGTGTTAGGTTATTATTGCGTCCGTGCTTGGTTTTTAAAACCGCACGTGTGTGCCTGTTGGTGGCAGCGTACAGGTGCACTGGTGTGCGTTTACCAAACTATTATATAACGCACAAGTGTAGTGTATAATACACGTCAGTCAGCAGTGGCTGATAGTGTCAGAGTTCTTAATTTTTGCTCCTAAAACCTGTGTTAGGTTATTATTGCGTCCGTGCTTGGTTTTTAAAACCGCACGTGTGTGCCTGTTGGTGGCAGCGTACAGGTGCACTGGTGTGCGTTTACCAAACTATTATATAACGCACAAGTGTAGTGTATAATACACGTCAGTCAGCAGTGGCTGATAGTGTCAGAGTTCTTAATTTTTGCTCCTAAAACCTGTGTTAGGTTATTATTGCGTCCGTGCTTGGTTTTTAAAACCGCACGTGTGTGCCTGTTGGTGGCAGCGTACAGGTGCACTGGTGTGCGTTTACCAAACTATTATATAACGCACAAGTGTAGTGTATAATACACGTCAGTCAGCAGTGGCTGATAGTGTCAGAGTTCTTAATTTTTGCTCCTAAAACCTGTGTTAGGTTATTATTGCGTCCGTGCTTGCATTTAAAAACCGCACGTGTGTGCCTGTCGGTGGCAGCGTACAGGTGCACTTGTGTGCAATTTCCAGAAACTTTGATATAACGCACAAGTAGTGAATATACACGTCAGCAGTGCACAGCATTGCAAAATGCGCAAGGGCATTGGCAAGGAACAAGGAAGTGGACGTGATGGTGGTGCAGGCAGAGGCCGAGGTCGTGGGCAAGCTCTAATTTCGCCACAACAAAGGGCCACATCTAGTCGCTCGCACGTCCTGTCCCAAATTCTTGGGGACCGCAGCAGTACACCGCTCTTGAACCAAGACCAGTGTCAACAGGTTGTTAGTTGGATAGCGGATAATGCTTCCAGTCAGATTGGCACCACCACAAACACTCTGTCTTCCACACGGTCAAGTGTCAGTAGCCGTGATACTGCACCGCACATTTCTGAACCTGATCCTCCTTCCTACCACCAGGCTGAGTACACGTCCTCCTCGGACATTAATGATCCCACACTTGGACACTCGGAAGAGCTGTTCACGTTTCCATTCACACATTCTGGCCTCTCGCCAGCTCATATTGAAGTGGGTCATGAGGAGATCGTCTGTACAGATGGCCAAATATTTGAGCAGCCACGTTCTCACGAAGTTGGCAACGTGTCTCAACAAGTGGTGGACGATGATGAGACACAATTGTCAGCAAGTCAGGAGGAGGAGCAGGGTGCGGAAGAGGAAGACGACGTGGTGGATGATCCAGTAACTGACCCAACCTGGCAGGAGGATATGCAGAGCGAGGACAGCAGTGCACAGGGGGAGGGAGGCGTAGCATCACAACAGGCAGTAAGAAGCAGGGTGGTGGCCCCAGGCAGAAGTCAGGCAACCGTTCCCCGGAACAACACGACGACACAAGGTGCCTGTACAAATGTTAGGTCTTCACGAGTCTGGCAGTTTTTTAAGTTGGATCCAGATGATTCAAAAAAGGCCATTTGCAACACCTGCCGTGCCAGCATCAGCAGGGGTACCAAAACTAGCAGCCTGACCACCACCAGCATGATCAGGCACATGTCAGCCAAGCACCCGACTTTGTGGGAAGTACAACAGAGTCGAGGAGCAGTGCTTGCTGATGTCACTGCTACGTCTTCGCTGGTTGTGCATGCGAGCCAATCCTCTGTCCATGCTGCCTGCGAACAAGCCTCCTCCACTCCTGCACCTGCAGTTGCCTACGCAGAAAGAACACCATCATCAAGCACGTCCTTGTCCCAGCGCAGCGTTCAGTTATCCATTCAGCAAACCTTTGAACGCAGGCGCAAATACACTGCCAACACCCCACATGCCACAGTTCTAAATGCTAACATTTCGCGACTGCTTGCGCTGGAAATGTTGCCTTTTAGGCTGGTGGAGACAGAAGCATTCCGTGACCTGATGGCGGCAGCTGTCCCACGTTACTCGGTCCCCAGCCGCCACTATTTCTCCCGGTGTGCCGTCCCCGCGTTGCATAACCACGTGTCACAAAACATCACACGTGCCCTGAACAACGCTGTTTCACCCAAGGTCCACCTAACCACAGACACGTGGACAAGTGCTTGTGGGCAAGGCCGCTACATCTCGTTGACGGCACACTGGGTTAATATTGTGGAAGCTGGGACCCAGTCTGAGCGAGGGACGCAACACGTCCTTCCCACACCAAGGTTTGCAGGCCCTACCTCAGTCAGTGTTTCACCCACACTCTACAGCTCCGGAATGTCATGCTCTTCAGCCTCCTCCTCCTCCTGCGCATCCTCATCCACTGTGCCCTCCACACCAGTCACAAGCTGGAAGCACTGCAGCACTGCCTCGGCGAAGCGGCAACAGGCTGTGCTGAAGCTAATCTGCATAGGTGACAAACCCCACAATGCAGAAGAGCTGTGGACAGCTCTGAAACAGCAGGCAGATCACTGGCTCACACCTCTGAACCTAAAGCCAGGAAAGGTCGTTTGTGACAATGGCCGGAACATGGTGGCGGCTTTGAGGCGAGGCCAGCTGACACATGTTCCATGCGTGGCCCATGTGCTCAACCTCGTGGTTCAGCGGTTTATAAAGTCATACCCAGAGCTGTCTGATCTGCTGGTAAAAGTTCGCCGCCTGTCTGCACATTTTCGAAAGTCACCTACTGCTTCAGCCGGCCTTGCCGGCTTTCAGCGCCGTTTGCATCTTCCGGCTCACAGACTGGTGTGTGATGTCCCCACGCGTTGGAATTCAACTCTGCACATGTTGGTCAGGATATGTGAGCAGAAGAGGGCAGTTGTTGAGTACCTGCATCACCTAAGCCGTCGGGAAATGGGTCAAACTCCACACATAACACCTGAGGAGTGGAGATGGATGTCAGACCTATGTACCATCCTCCAAAACTTTGAGGACTCCACCAAGATGGTGAGTGGTGATGACGCCATTATTAGCGTCACCATACCGCTACTCTGCCTTCTAAAACGGTCCCTGCTGAAAAACAAACATGATGCATTGCAGGCGGAGCGCGATGAGTTGCAGCAAGAAACAGTAGTGGGTGTGGGTGATAACACACAGCCCAGCCTCGTCTCATCACAACGTGCAGTGGAGGACTATGACGAGGAGGAGCATGAAGACATGGAGCAACTCTCCGGCCAAATTGAGGATATGACATGCACACCAGTCATATCCTCGATTCAGCGTGGCTGGCCAGAGGACAGGGTAGATGAGGAGGAGGAGGAGGAGGAGGAGGAGGAGGAGGACAGCATGTTCAGTCATCTTGTTGGTCAGGCTACTGAAGTCCTGGCTGTTAAGAGTCTGGCGCACATGGCTGACTTTATGGTAAGCTGCCTGTCTCGTGACCCTCGCGTTAAGAACATCTTGGCCGACAATCATTACTGGTTGGTAACACTGTTAGACCCACGCTACAAGGAGAACTTTTTGTCTCTTATTCCCGTGGAGGAGAGGTCAACCAAAATGCAGCAGTTTCGGAAGGCCATACTCACGGAAGTAGGCAAAGCATTCCCCTCACAAAACGCTAGCGGCATAGGTCAGGAATCAGTGGACAACCGAGGCGTACAGCCGAGAGAGGCACAAGTCCAATCCGCCAGAGGTAGGGGAACAGTCTTTAAGATGTGGGACAGTTTTCTCAGCCCCTCACGTACCACAGCCCCTGAGGTGCGGGGTAGTGCCACAAGAAATCCTAAGTTTGCCCAGATGCTGAAGGAGTACCTTGCAGATCGAACAACTGTACTCCGACATTCCTCTGTGCCTTACAATTATTGGGTATCCAAGCTGGACACGTGGCATGAATTGGCTCTCTACGCCTTGGAAGTCCTGGCCTGCCCTGCTGCTAGCGTTTTGTCAGAGCGTGTTTTTAGTGCCGCAGGTGGAATCATTACAGATAAACGCACCCGCCTGTCAACTGAAAATGCTGACAGGCTGACTCTGATAAAGATGAACAAGGGTTGGATTGGGCCAGACTTCACCACACCACCAGCAAATGAGAGCGGAGTTTAAAGTTTGCCATGTACCTCCACTCACCCATTGGTACACTTCTCGACTTTGGATAATCGCTGGACTGCTCCTCCTTCTCCTCATGCGCCATCATGATGACCGTTACAATAGTTAGGTCTTTGTTTCAGGTATACCCCCAGTGGTAAATTTTTTCGCCCATTCTTTGCAGAATGGACATTACAACGACAGGAGACCCGCTCCTTTGCAATGGGAACAATGTTTTGAGGCCCTCATGCACGTCTCTACCCAGGGACAACGTGGAGCCTCCCAATTTTTGGCTGCCCTGCCTAAGGGCTATACTGAAATACACCCACTTCCTTACAATGGGCACTTCAGGTTTACAGGCCATCATGCACGTCTCTATCCAGGGACAATGTGGAGCCTCCCAATTTTTGGCTGCCCTGGCAAAGGGCTATACTAAAATAGACCCACTTCCTTACAATGGGCACTTCAGGTTTACAGGCCATCATGCACGTCTCTATCCAGGGACATTGGTGAACCTCACAATTTTGGACTGCCCTGGCAAAGGAAAATACTACAAAGACTCACTTCCTCAAAATGGGCACATTAGACTCAAGAGGCCTTCATGTACGTCTCTTCTCAGGGACATCGGAGTGCCACACAATGTTTTCACGTAAAATCTTTCATGTATTAATCTCAAAAAGTAACATACACCAGCTCTATCTCACTATTGGGTATGTGCCCTTAACATTTCTGCCATGAAAAATCATTTTGGGGTCATTTTGGAAGGTTTTCTGGTGAGTCCGTAAAAATGGCGTAAAACGCGGACAAAATTGTTCACAGCTGTGACTTTTGAGTGATAAATGCTTCAAGGGGTCTTCCCCATGCTGTTGCCATGTCATTTGAGCACTCTTCTGAGACTTTTGTGCCATTTTTAGGGTTTCTCCATGCTGCCGGGAGGTCATTTCACAAAAATACTCGGGTCTCCCATAGGATAACATTGGGCTCGTTGCTCGGGCCGAGTACACGAGTATCTTGGGAGGCTCGGCCCGAGCTTCGAGCACCCGAGCTTTTTAGTACTCGCTCATCACTAATCACTATCCGTTATTATCCATTTCCCATAGATCCAGTTAACATCTTTTTTTGTGGACAGTGCTCATTGATCCAGCTAAAAAATGAATTACAGCTGTATTTCAATAAAATGGAAGAACGTTTAGGACATTTCCTTCCCCATTCAAATATATAGATCACGTATTCAATTTTTGAGGGGGCTTGTTAGCAGTGTGCTACAGCCTTCCCTCTGATCCCTCAGGAGGTACAAGAAACCCATCAATGTCCCTTTAAGGAGTCAGGTCCAGGTCTAAGGTGGTGTTCTTAGCTGTGCCGCTAGGGGATTTCTAGTCTGTACAGGGACCAGTTGGGTGTGGGTGCATTGTCTCCCTACAGTAGGCCTTCGCATTTTCCATCACCGGTATGTGAGAGTATTTATGTTCATAAAAATGACATTCTGAACCTCGATGAACTCATACACATACTTATGAGGATTATCCCTATTTCTATCTTATTTGTAATTCTATATAGCAACACTAAACGCGGCGTTACATGCGATGTTTTATCTACAGATCTGTAGTCGGGGTCACGGATTTCGTGACGCACATCCGGCATCATTAGCGACGTCATTGCGTGTGACACCTACGAGCGACTCTGAACAATCGCAAATAGGCTGAAAATCGTGGATCGTTGACACGTCGTTCATTTTTAAAATATTGTTCGTCGTTTGGAACCCAGCCGACAAATTGCTCCGTTTGACACCCTGCCATCGACGAACAACATCAAAACGACCGACTTGGTCAAACAATGTATTGCTGAACGCTGTTGCATCGTTTGTGCAATCGTTACGTGTGATCGCTAATAAACGTCCTATGAGCGATCTCGGCAAATTGTAAATACAATCTGGGTGTGTCACGTCGCTCATGAGATCGGCAGATAAATCGTAGCGTGTAACGGAACCTTAAGAAGCAAGTATTTGTGAAGTGTAAAAGAAATGATATATTTTTAAAATATTTAGAAAACTATGTAAGTCTGAAAATTGTGACGTGCATTTGTATTCAGCCCCCACTGTGTCAATACTTTGTAGAACCACCTTTCCCTGCAATTACTGTTACAAGTCTTTGGGGTATGTCTCTACCAGCTTTGCATATCTACAGGCTCAAACGTCTCCCCATTCTTCTTTCCAAAATAGCTCTAGCTCAGTGAGATTGGATGGAGACGTCTGCAAACAGCAATTTTCAAGCCTTGTTACAGATTCTCAATGCCATTTAGGTCTGGACTGTAACTGGGCCATTCACACATATGAACACATGAATATGTTTTGAGCTAAACAATGCACATAGCTCTGGTAGGATGTTTAGGGTCGTTGTCCTGCTGAAAGGTGAACCTATGCAAGTCTTTTGAAGCCTCTAACAGGCTATCCTTCAGTATCGCCCTGTATTAATTCATCCATCTTTTGATCAACTCTGACCAGCTTCCACCTTCTTCTACATTCTTGCTTTCTCCCTTCTATGGCTTGTAGAAGAAGGTCAAATAAGACCAAAACAGAACTTTTTGGACTAGATGCAAAACACTATGTGTGGTGGAAAACTAATACTGCACATCACCCTGAAAACACCATCCCCACAGTCACACATGGTGGTGGCAGCATCATGCTGTGGGAAGACTTTTCTTCAGCAGAGAAAATGAAGATGGTCAGAGATAATAGGAAGATGAATGGACAAAATAATAATTAATAATAAATATTTAATTCATTTATATAGCGCTATTAATTCCACAGCATTTTACATACATTGGCAAAATACAGGTCACTCCTGGAGCAAAACTTGTAGAGGCTGCAAGAGACTTGAGACTGGGGCGTAGTTTCAACTTCCAGCAGGAAAACGACCCGAAACACACTATCAGAGCTAGAATGGATGGTTTAGATCAAATCATATTCATGTGTGTGAATGGTGCAGTCACAGTCCAGACCTAAATTCCACTGAGAATCTGTGGAAAGACTTGAAAATTTGTGTTCACAGACGCCTCCATCTAATCTCACTGAGCTAGAGCTCTTTTGCAAGGAAGAATGGGCAAAAATGTCATCCTCTAGATGTGCAAAGCTCGTAGAGGAATACCCCAAAGGCTCACAGCAGTAATTGCAGTGAAAGGTGGTCCTACAAAGTATTGACTCAGAGGGGTGGAATATAAATGCATGTCACAATTTTCAGATTTATATTTTTTAATATTTAGAAAACCAATGTATCAATTTCTTTACTCTTTGGCAAATATGGGCCACTGACCAATGATGATCAAGGTACATCAGTGAACAGACTACGTCTGTAGTGTAGGGTCCGATAATAAATATAATGTATGGGATGTATCCAGAAGAATCATGCACCGATACTATAAGATACACACAATGTGGTATGTTCTATGCTGGATGAATATGTCATCTGTGTGTGCAGATATTCCCTCTATCCCGAGACTGAGCACAATGACAATGAGCAGGTTTACCATTTCTGTAAATCTGTCACATTGTGATCCAGTCATTTCAATAACCTGCCTTCAATTGACCGTAGCTTTTGATTTGCAGCTACTTTCACCCAGAACATAACTGTCAGCCAGATATTACAGCTTTCAACACGTACCACCAATCCAATTGCATATCGTTCACACCCAGCCCACGTGCCTGCCCTGTCCCCTACATCACTGTATTACAGTCTCGTATTACTAGAAAGGGACTTTTAGGAATCAGAAATACATAAAACTGTTATAGCAGCCCCACATTTTTCATGAATATGCCTTTTAGCTTGATTAATAAATACTAGAATAATGAAATACCACTGAGAATACATAAATGCAAACATTTAACCAGCATAAGTGTTAGGGCTCTTCCACATATTCGGTCCGATGTTGGATTGCGATGCACAGACTGGCCACGAATCTCCCAACCGGAGAAATATACCAATGGGGCATGCTCAGATCGGGTATAACTGGTGACAGACAGTCATGTGGTTTCTGGCAGTAGAAGATCACAGCGTTTGGCTGCACAAAATGCTCCCTGACTTTCTGTTGTTTCTGGGTGTTAGTATTCATTGTACTAGGTAGCTTTCCTGCTGGATTTTCATATATTTCCTTTTAGGACCCAGGAGAGCTAAACTTTTGTCCAGCTGTTGATTATCAGTATTGTCTTGGTGATTAAATACTCCCTTCTTCCCTGGATTTGTGCTGGTGATATTATTCATTTCATACAAGCTCTGATTGCAAGCAGGTGGCTTGTACTCATCTGTGGTATTGTTGCTGAGGCTTTGGTGAACTTCTACCTAAGTCATCTGTAGATAAGTAGTTCATGCACGTTCCTCCTGTGTGTCCTCATTGTGTTTTCCTTTAGTGTTTAGTGGGGATGAAGAAGAGCTCATCTCACCCATTACCCAATTTAGGGTTCAGCACTAGGAATACCTAGAGTCAGGTATTTGGCTTGTCAAATAGGTGCGGAACTTATCTAGGGTGGGGAGGGACCAGCAATAGGTTTGGTGAGCGGTCACCATCTCCCCCTTCCCTAGGCGGAGGAGTCCCCTTCCCTTTGCCACGTCCTTGGTACTTCCTTGTGCCTAGCGTGACATCGGGAAACACATGAACAGTCCGAGATTGTGCTGATGATAATGGACGTCTGAAAGAGCCCTAGCACTGAATCATAAATGGACATTATAGAAAACTAGTGCGAACAATATAGCTTTACGGGAGAGGGTAACACATCTGTCATCAGTCCCTCCATAGTGTTACTGTACATAGGGCCATCCTCGTCCTAGATAAAGATAACACTAATGAAGGGCATAATAAGCCTAAAAATTTGTGCAACCTTTATTCTTCCAAATCATAGGGACAAAATTGCTCATCCAATGCATTCTACCTATGACTTAAAATAGGTCGTCAGATTCCTGCACATGTTTATACAATTAATTGCTTATATTCCCAATAAAATCATTATCTAAAATAGTTTCTTAAAGGTTCTCCTTTAAAAAAAAAAAAAAAAAAAAAAGAGAAAAAAAAAAAGGTGATTGCTTACCCCAACTTAAAATGTCTGGAATTTGAGATTCCTATTTTGCTTTTTACCCTAAGTTATTTGAAAGGTTGATTAAAAAAAATGGATATTGACTCTTAAAATTGCCACTTCTACTAGGCAGCACTAGATTCCTATACTATTTCACCATTAAGAGGCATTTTGCATATGATAGCTTTCCAATGCTAAAAAATTATATATAGTTTACAGAGAATTCTATAATATTTTTTCAGCATATTGACCCATTTTTGACAAGATTTTGGCTTCTTCTCACTCTGGAAAACTACGTGCTGGGATTAAAGAGGTTGTCCACTATTAAGATAACCCCTTCTGATTCCACTTTTCTCCCAGGTAAAATAATAAAGCTTATATTGCCCTCTCGTACCGTCGCCGTTCCAGCAGTGCCACGACTCGTGGTGCTGGGGCTCATGTGGAGTTGTGACAACACGCAAGCCCAGTGTTTAATGAGATTCTGTCTCTCCCCCTTCGGACCAAACAAATTAATCAACAGGAAGTGAGGCAGCAGCTATCACTCATTTCCTGTTGATTGCTCATTTGGTCCGAAGGTGATGAGGAGAAAGCCAGCACTGATTGGATGCAGGGCTCACATCATATGACATCACAACCCCACAAGAGCTGCAGCACTGCTGGAATGGCGCCGGTACGGAAGTAGAATATTGGCATCAGGAATCAGAAGAGGTTTTCCTAGTAGTGAACAATCCCTTTAAGCTTAGGGAGGACCTTTCACTTGCCATAAATACAGTACTGACCAAAAGTTTGGACACACCTTCTTATCTCTAGAACAACTGTTAAGAGGAGACTTTGTGCAGCAGGCCTTCATGGTAAAATAGCTGCTAGGAAACCACTGCTAAGGACAGGCAACAAGCAGAAGAGACTTGTTTAGGCTAAAGAACACAAGGAATGGACATTAGACCAGTGGAAATCTGTGCTTTGGTCTGATGAGTCCAAATTTGAGATCTTTGGATCCAACCACCGTGTCATAGTAGAAAAGGTGAACGGATGGACTACATGGCTGGTTCCCACCGTGACGCATGGAGGAGGAGTGATGGTGTGGGGGTGCTTTGCTGATGACACTGTTGGGGATTTATTCAAAATTGAAGGCATACTGAACCAGCATGGCTACCACAGCATCTTGCAGCGGCGTGCTATTGCATCTGGTTTGCATTTAGTTGGACCATCATTTATTTTTCAACAGGACAATGACCCCAAACACACCTCCAGGCTGTGTAAGGGCTATTTGACTAAGAAGGAGAGTGATGGGGTGCTACACCAGATGACCTGGCCTCCACAGTCACCAGACCTGAACCCAATCGAGATGGTTTTGGGTGAGCTGGACCGCAAAGTGAAAACAAAAGGGCCAACAAGTGCCAAGCATCTCTGGGAACTCCTTCAAGACTGTTGGAAAACCATTTCCAGTGACTACCTCTTGAAGCTCATCAAGAGAATGCCAAGAGTGTGCAAAGCAGTAATGAAAGCAAAAGGTGGCTACTTTGAAGAACCTAGAATACAAGACATATTTTCAGTTGTTTCACACTTTTTTTTTTTAAGTGTTTAATTCCACATGTTTTACTTCATAGTTTTGATGTCTTCAATGTGAATCTACAATTTTCAGAGTCCTGAAAATAAAGAAAACTCTTTGAATGAGAAGGTGTGTCCAAACTTTTGGTCTGTACTGTAGGTATTCTTTAGTTAGCATATATGCCGTTGTTTTCCTGAATCTGGCATTGTTTTTCTTTGATCATACACCACTTTGTTCCTGAGATATGACCCTCTATGTCTTTTATGTAAATGTAGTGTTTTACAAGTGAATGTGGTCTGCAACCAGCCTCTCCAGGAGATTTCTTGAAAACCATGCTCAGTTGGCTAAAAAAAAAAAAAAAAAAGATTTGCATGCAGGAAAGAAAGGGTTTGAGGAAGGGTACGGTTCCACTTGCGTATGATTCGTACGAGTCTCGTATCAGTATCACCTGGCACGGCCGCACACTCTTCTGACAGGAGCGGGTTGGCTGCATGTATTTCCTTGCAGCTGAGGCGCTCATGTCCGGAGAGTGTGCGGCCGTGCCGGGTGATACCGATGCGAGACTCGAATGAATCATACGCAAGTGGAACGTCGGCCAAATAAAAAGAGGCTGAGAAACAAAAGAAAAACAACACGAGATTCAGGAAAGAGCAAACCTTGTACCAGATCAAACAATTATATCTTTGGGGCAAGTGACATGTCCCCTTTGGGTAATAATACATGTTCAACAAGGACAGGACATCCATGTTTGCTGAGTTGTACACCCTTCACTTGAGGCATGAAGTCTATTATTTGTAAAATAGTTTAAGAAAACATAAAATAAAATGATGTGTATATATAAAGACAATACAAAACAGCTTGTAAGGCAGCTTACATCATCTTACAAAACTTATGGAAGAAGAAAAGAACACATAAAAAGGGCAGGTCAAATTCCTACTCCGATAGTCAGACTTTGCAATTAGCCAGGAATTCCGATGTTACGTCCACATTCTCGCTGCCCTATGCGCTGTTGATTTTGTAACTAACAAGTGATTTCTGAAAAACGGAAAACTTCACAATGAGCTCTATAGGAAACACAACATTGATCTGTAATGTAATATATACAATGTGTACAAATTTCTTAGAATCTTCATATATATTAGAAATGTCCAATTTGGATAAAATGGGCCATTTCCTGAAATTAGAATACGACTCATGTATGACTTTCGTAAATCTTATCAAGTCTACCAAGCCAAGTCCAGCGTACATTGTGTCAACAATTCTGGGAACATGGAACATGGTGCTTTGATTAGTTTGAAGTAGAGATGAAAGGATCAGGCAAAATTTAAGTTCGCCTATTTGCACAGATTTTTCTTGGAAGATCGATTCGCAGATAACTTATTTTCCATGAATTTTATATCCTTTATTACGTTCTGTGGTTTCTCCAGACCCACAAAAATAATAATCGCAATATGTAACAATTAAGACAAAATCCTTATACTCAGCGCTCACCTCTCCAGCTCATCTACAGTCACCCGTTTGGTCCCCATCACATCTTCTGATCACCACTTGCGCGAAAAGTCTTGATTGAACAATGTCAGTGCAAGTAGTGGTGATGAAAAGATGCGATGAGGACCAGAGGGGCTACGTTGAGGAGCAGAGGGGCCAGAGAGGTGAGTAGTGAGGTGGGTGTGACGCCCTGGACTAGTCAGGTCGTCCCAGGTAGTCCCATGCACACACACCCCTCCCCTTAGAAAGGTGACAGCAGCCAAACTAAAAACCTTTGTCACCACCCTCCTGGTTTGATGTTCACACCAGGGGGAGCGGAACCAGGCGGTTGGCTCTGCCCACCAAGCAGTTCACAGGCCCAGAGGCGGGAAAACAGTAGATGAGTTTTAGCTTTAGCTGGAACCGTAGGGACCGGGGACGGACGGTGGCCTGCCGGTACCGAACTGGTGAACACTCAGACCCAGTACGAGGCCCAGAAACAACTAGGCTAAGTCAAATCTACTGATTGAGGACTGGACTTTAGAACCTTTCCCACACAAGACCCGACTGAAGACAACAGCCCAACCATTAGGGTAAAGCTACCGCCAAGGCATACAGACCCAAGGGGTTTGCGTCTGAGGGCAAACAGGGCTCTCCCGACACACAGCAAGCTGGGGAGCGGACTACCGTTGCTTAGGCATAAGAGTCATAACGTTTACACTAAAGAGGTGCAGGAAAAAGGCGGAAACCACCAACCTGTTAAGGGGAAGCTGTAGCCGGCTGCGGGCACCGTTCATCAACTTGTTTGGTTCACCAGAGACTCCAGTGTGTTTTATTATAGTGAGTACACCAGTGCCTACGGGATGCGCACCGCGCCGCGCCGCACTAGCACCCCAGCGCGCATCCATCCCCTCGCCTCAGCACCTCCATCGGGCCCCCGGGACCATCATCCCCCTACCCACGGATGGGGTCAACACCAAGCTGAGCAACACCATCCCCGGGAGCCTAGTCAACGGCAGCGGTGGTGTCCATCCATTCACCACAACCCGTGGGTGGCGTCACAAACTCAAATCCCCTTACATTCAACCGCGGCTCCAGCTGTGGACCTCCCCACCGAAGACCCTACGTGTAGTGCCAAACCCCCTTTCAGAGCGACGTGACCCCCGGGTCCGTGGATAGCTCGAGCCACCCACCGACGAGCACGGATCAGAGCGGCTCGGCAGCCGGCCGAGCCCCGGGGCGGTACATGGGCATATTATCGTTTTTTTATTTTAACCTTTTGATGGCCCTCCTTAGTCAGAAAATAATGGCCAGAGACCGCCATTTAGCTCAATCCTTGTGGAACCGAATTGCAAAAAGTCTGCGTTACGTCAAATGCAAATTTTAGTAAAATGTTAGTAAAATTCAATTCCACTTGAATATATTCGCTCATCTTTTGTGGGGACAACAAGGCTCCTCTCTTTTTCGGTGCTATAGCTAGTTTCACATACAGATTCTTCCTTGCATTGAGCGCAAGTATCTGTTTCTAGTCTTAATGGGTTAGATTGTCACAATCTGAAAAAGCAGAACAATCTGTACTTGCTGTCAATTTATAATTATAGTCAAAATGTAATAAATTAAATCAAGTCACCCTCTACCTCTACATTAATCCAATCAGCAAATGCATTTCATACTGCCAGTAAAATACAAGACAGATATACAAGTAAACCAGCTGAATGTTGCAGATAATGTTTTATATCTCTCTAATACTCCAACATCTGATGTAAGCAATACCAAACCTACGTGAGGGATTCAGGGCATATAATGGGCACCACTGGTGTAAATTAGCCAAATGTTTTCATCATTTTGCTCTTAATTATTAGAGGATCAGATACATTTAGATCTCACTGCTCTTGTGGGGTCTCGTGGCTCCTTGTTCAGGTGGATATGCTCTGTAACCCACCGGAAAAAGCGCTAAATAAAGTTAAAAAGAATGAGCAATTGCACTCTGCAATGTAAAAACGATTTTTTGTTCTTATGTTCAGTCTTTTGAGCTTTTTTTCTAAAGCCACAGAGTGATTGTCAGGAGTCCTTTGTGAGGAGTATCTTGCACTCAGATGATGCTCTGCTGCACTTCACAGCCGGCAGTGACATGTTTCCTTTGTGCAGAGCATCTTGCATTTAGAGATGCTCTGTTGTGTTTCTTCGAGCACTAGCTGACAGGTTGTTTGACAACACAGGATTCCAGGCAGGTTCTGGGAGGTGGTTTTACTCAGGTGTTCCACCTTCCTGGTAATTGCTCTGTTTTATTACTGAGCATGCTGTCCCAGAACCTCGCCAGTTGTACTTCCTGGTTCTGCAGTAGTGCTCTTGGCTTGTGTTTGTGTTTGTGTTCTGATCTAAGTTTCTTGACCCCAGACCATTATCTGACCACTTCTCTGCCTGCTCTCTGTTTTTGTCCTTACCTCCTGGTTTTGGACCTTGGACCGTTACCTGACCACATCTCTGTCTGCTCCCTGAATCTAATAGGTACTCTCCTGGAATTGACCCTCGGCCTGTGACTTGACTACGCTTCTGTTTACTCCTGTTACCTGGCCTCGGCTTGTCTGATTACTCTTCTGTCTATACTACCCGTAAATAGTGACTAGCATCACAGCGATTGCAAGAAGTGATCTGACCCTTCTTCAGGTGTCTTTCACTTGGAAGCCGATCACAATTTTATACAGACAAGTAAAAAAAATCTCGAAGGTAAAAACCGTTGCAAAAAAACGATAGAGAAGATGCTTCTAAAATAGCACAGCCGGTATTTTCCTGTGTTCCAAAAACTCGGTGAGTTTGACAGAGTTTAAAAGATGTCTTGTTCATATCCCCTAAATCCTAGGGGGATTCTTTCTGCTGAATTTAGGACTTGTGTGGAAATACCCAAATAGTAAGACTGCCCGAGCCGTACAATCGCTATTGTAAAGAATTGTTCCCTATAGATCACTTTTTAGTATCCCAGATGCAAGACTTTTTGTCTTTGCGTCAAGAAAGTATGCTCCTAACTGCAGCTTACACGTGATTGTTAGAAGTTTGTTCTGCAGAGCTGAACTCCTGTTGATGCGAACAGAAAGAGTCAGTTACTTAGGATCCATTTACACTGGACAGTTTTGCAATATAAGGACGTAATGTAGCCACTTCCATTCAGTGCCATTCAAACCAAGCATGGCGCTCAGTGACATTCAAACCAAGCATAGGCGCTCAGTGGCACAGTGCCATTTAAACCAAGCATAGACGCTCAGTGCCATTCAAACTAAGCATAGGCACTCAGTGCCAGTGAAACCAAGCATAGGTGCTCAGTGCCATTCACACCAAGCTTCGAACCCAGTGCCCTTCAAATCAAGCATAGGCGCTCAGTGACATTCAAACCAAGTATATGCTATCAGTGCCATTTAATCCAAGCATAGGTGCTCAGTGCCATTCAAACCAAGCACAGGCGCTCAGTGCCATTCAAACCAAGCACAGGCGCTCAGTGCAATTCAAACCAAGCATAGGCGTTCAGTGCCACTCAAACCAAGCATAGGCGTTCAGTGCCACTCAAACCAAGCATAGGCGTTCAGTGCCACTCAAACCAAGCATAGGCGTTCAGTGCCACTCAAACCAAGCATAGGCGTTCAGTGCCATTCAAACCAAATATATGCTATCAGTGCCATTCAAACCAAGCATAGGCGCTCAGTGCCGTTCAAACCACGTATATGCTATCAGTGCCATTCAAGCCAAGCATAGGCGCTCAGTGCCATTCAAACCAAGGATAGGCGCTCAGTGCCATTCAAACTAATCATAGGCGCTCAGTGCCATTCAAACCAAGCATCGGCGCTCAGTGTGACAGTTTTGACTCTACAACAGCCAGAAAAGGTGCAGAGATCAATAAAAAAAATAAGGTCTGAAGGTGCACTGAACTATTTGGCCACGTCAAGGGTGCACCATGCGCCTGTGCTTGGTCCGGTTGGTCATTTTGTGCCAGACAGCCGCTCTATAAGTAAGAGGATTGACTGTTTATGTTATTTAATATACTTTTACTATTCCAGTATCTATAGAACAAGCATGTAAGGAGCTGTAAATTGGAGTCACAGGTGCTTTAAGACTGCTGTAATTACTCTCTTATCTACAGAAACAGCAGCTGCGGCTGCCACAAGTAACCACGCCATCATTCCACAGATTTGCTTTTTTTCTAAAGACCATATAAATATTCAGCGTGTTTATACTGGCTGCTGGTACTAATAGAAGAGGCGTTGCTTGACCATTTTATGGAACATCTTCAGCAAGCCAGCTTTCCAAAACATAAAAAATAAGAAAAAAAAAGAAAAAAAAGAGTTTCTCATGAGCAGCTGCTTTTACAAGGAACAAGAATCCAAAATTTAGCCACAGATTTACCAAGAGACAATAGTGCATTTCATCCTCCAGAGTCATACTGCTGAGAAACCATTAGCAAACTAGCTGTCATTTGGAAAACATTGATCTAAACTTGTATAATCTAAACCATTATCTTGTGAATCATGAATGCAGACTAATGAGGGTGCGAGCAATATGAAGAATTTATGAAGGCTTTAGAAGTCTCCAAGGTTCCCAGCTCTGTTACATACAATGCAGAAGAACAGAGATGACACGTTGGTCATTAACCGATTATAAAGTACACAGTTTATGATATCTAGGTGTGTTTTTTTTGCCTGATGTGTCATTATATGTTTGAAATGTGTTTTTTAAATCTTTATACTCGTCATGGTCCATTTACTGATGGAGGAAGGACAACGGAGAGCAATAACCACTTGTTGTCTTTCTATTATCATTCGTCCTCCTGCCTAGTGAACCGAAACGGGGTTATCTCAACTTTTTAAATGGTCAGGATTGCAAAGTCCTTATAAAAACAAACAACTTTAGAATTTAACTTTTTATTAAATGTTCTCTACATTCTCAAGAAAAGAGGGATTTAGTTGGAGTAACCCTCGACTCTGCTCTCTCCTTCAAGCCACACATCCGAACCCTCTTCACATCCTGCCGACTACAACTCAAAAATATGTCCCGGATTCGAGCATTCCTTAACCAAGAATCAGCAAAAACATTAATGCATGTCCTCATCATCTCTCACCTCGACTACTGCAACATCCTGCTCTCTTGCCTCACTTCTAACAGTCTCGTACCCCTCCAATCTATCCTAAACTCTGTGGCCCAATTAATCCACCTCTCCCCCGCTACCCCCAACTTCGCCACTCTGCCAATCCCTTCACTGGCTTTCCATTGCCCAAAGACTCCAGTTGAAAACACTAGCCATAACATACAAAGCCATCCACAACCTGTCTCCTCCATACATCTGTGACCTAGTCTCCCGTTACCTACCTGCATGCAACCTCAGATCCTCACAAGATCTCCTTCTTTACTCCTCTCTTATCTCCTCTTCCCACAATCTCATACAAGATTTCTCCCGTGCCTCCCACATACTCTGGAACGCTCTACCCCAGCATATCAGACTCTCCCCTACTGTGGAAAGCTTCAAAAGAAACCTGAAGACCCACCTCTTCCGACGAGCCTACAACCTTCAGTAACCCTCAGTCCAGTACTTCACTGCGCAACCAGCTTTGTCCTTACGTACTGTATCCTCACCCATCCCTTGTAGACTGTGAGCCCTCACGGGCAGGGTCCTCTCTCCTCATGTATCCTCACCCATCCCCTGTAGACTGTGAGCCCTCACGGGCAGGGTCCTCTCTCCTCATGTATCCTCCCCCATCCCCTGTAGACTGTGAGCCCTCGCTGGCAGGGTCCTCTCTCCTCCTGTACCAGTCTGTTTTGTATTGTTAATGATTGTTGCACTTGTTTTTTTTGTATACCCTTTTCACTTGTAAAGCGCCATGGCATAAATGGCGCTATAATAATAATAATAATTAATAATAATATAATAATAATAATAATAATAGTTTACTTACTCATTGCCTAGATTATTGGACACCTCTGCAGTCTGTCAGAGGTGGCAGGTTTCCTAGGCAAGGAGCTCGCACTTGTATTCAGATACCATTACAGCATTTGGATGTCATATTAGTTGCATCCCAGTGCATCGTAAGCAAAAAATACTGATGAAATGCTATTGATAAAAAACATTTATTTATTTTGCATGCACTTCACTTCTGGCTTTAACTGAAAAAAAAAATAAAAAAAAAATGACATGAAAAACTAAAAGAAGCTGTAGCATTCTCTTGGAAACCCTGTGTATAAAATCTACACATGTCATAAATAGGATGCTCAATAAAGAGTTCTGCTTCCCTTCTAAAGACATCACTAGAGTCAATTGACTGACACATAAAAAAGGAAGGTAAAAAAAAATGTCTTAATGCCGTTACCATTCTCCCTGCAGAATGAATCCATAACTCGTCTTCAGAGCTAATAGAAGACACATTACTTCGTCTACATACAGCTGTCTATATTCTGTTATACTTCTATTTCTTGCAGGTACGATAAGGGTCACAAATCGCATGCAAATTTGATACTTTATAACTGAATAATACATAGAATGTACAACAAAATAGTTACAAATAAAATATGAGCAACAAAACTGCATAGATGCGGAGTCAGAGGATGGGCAAAGTTTTGGCCAACCAACCAATAGCCCTTCTTTTTAGAACTAAGTTACCAATAATTGCTTTCGACTAACAATTATGAGGAAAACCGGTTTCATGCATCATTTTGTTTCATATCTGAGCAATCCCTTATTTTTGAGGATAGATCACAGACTTATTACAATGAATGTGTCTTGAATATGTTGATGTAGAATGTGGTTCCTCTGCGCTGCCCGTATAACCAAATGATGAGTCAGATGAAATTGAACAGGTTTTATTCATCTATGCTTTTCGAGGCGATCTGGCCTCTTCATCAGGATAAACCATACCATTATTATACAGATTATGGTTTTATCCAGAAGAAGAGGCCAGCCCGCCTCAAAACGTTTAGATAAATAAAACCACTTGGTCATACGGGCAGAGTAAACTATGATTCAGATGAAATTGAACAGGTTTTTTACGCCTTTTCAGGCGATCTGGCCTTTTCTTCCGGATAAAACCATACTATCCTTGTATGGATTATGGTTTTATCCTGAAGAAGAGCTCAGCTCGCCTCGAAATGTGTAGATAAATAAAACCGTTTGGTTATACGGGCAGCATAAACGATGAGTCAGATGAAATTAAACAGGTTTTATTCATTTACGCTTTTCGAGGCAATTTGGCCTCTTCATCAGGATAAAACCATACCATTATTATACAGATCAGGGTTTTATCCTGAAGAAGAGGACATCGCACCTTGAAACATGTAGATAAATAAAACTGTTTGGTTATACGGGCAGTGCAAACAAAGATTCGTCTGAAAATGAAAAGGTTTTTATGCTTTTTGAGGCGATCTGGCCTCTTCTTCAGGATAAAACCATACCATTATGATACAAATTATGGTTTTACCCTGAAGAAGAGGCGAGATCGCCTTGAAACGTTTAGATAAATAAAACTGTTTAGTTATACAGGTAGCGCAAACGATGAGTTGGATTAAATTGAACAGGTTTTATCTACACATTTCGAGGTGATCTGGCCTCTTCTTTAGGATAAAACCATACCATTAAGATACAGATTTTGGTGTTATCCTGATGAAAGGGCCAGATAACCTCAAAGCACGTAAATAAAACCTGTTCAATTTCATCCGACTCATCTTTTGGTTATACGGGCAATGCAGAGGAACCACTTTCTACCTCAACATATTCCGGCTAGGAGTCTTTACACCGGTGGATCTGCAGCAGCTGATATAACTACAAAGTGGTAGTGTCCTACAAAAGCACCCCAGGTGAGGAGCTTTATCCATCCCTGTTACCCTTGTTTAATCAGGTATCACCCAATTGTGCTTTTTATTTACTCCTTTAGTTCACTTCTAATGAATATGTCTTTTCACATATTTTTTTTTTGCAGACCTAAGCAAAACACCCAACAAAAAAAAATAAAATATGTTTTACTTTGATATTTGTTATGTATTGAACTAGTCAATGGCATATGAAAAGAACTGAATAACACTGTCTTTTTTTCAATAAGTGAAAAGTAGATGCCATGAGGATTGTAAACAGTGACACAGTCCAAAAAAGGTTCCAGCACCAAAAAAAAAACCCAAAAACAACCAAACAAAACAAGCTAACAAAGAAATAAAAAACTGGAGATAAGGATATGTGAAACTGGCCTAAGTATGATCAAGTAAACCAATATTCTAGCTTTTTGGTTAATTAAATCTGTTGAATCCCTGTGGTCAGTATTAGGGATGATCAAATATCTCAAATATTCGGCTTCGCGAATATTTGCCGAATAGGTCACCGCTATTAGACTATTCGAGAATATTCGATCCGCAATGTAAGTCTATGGGAAACCCGAATAACAACTATTCAGGCTTCCCATAGACTTACCTTGCACATCGAATATTCGCATGGCAGCGACCTATTCGTCGGATATTCACGAAGCCGAATATTTGAGGTATTCATTCATCCCTAGTTAGTATGAGTAAAGGCCGCTTTACACACTGTGAAGCGGAGGGGCGGAGATGAGCGGGATGTAACATCCCGCCCACCTCCTTCCTTCCGCATTGTGGCCGGGAGGCAGGTAAGGAGAGCTTCCTCGTTCCTGTGGTGTCACACGGAGCGATGTGTGCTGCCGCAGGTACGAGGAACAACTTCGTTACTGCTGCAGTAGCGATAATTGAGAATGGACCCCCATGTCACCGATGAGCGATTTTGCACGTTTTTGCGACGATGCAAAATCGCTCATTGGTGTCACACGCAACAACATCGCTAATGCGGCCGGATGTGCGTCACAAATTCCGTGACCCCAACGACTCCGCATTAGCGATGTCGTAGCGTGTAAAGCCCCCTTAAGGATAGGCGAGGAGTTCTAACTTCTTCCCCCTGAAGCTCTCACTGATCTCCTCTGTAGTATTAATTTATGGGATACTTGCACTACTGATGACCTTCTAAATCATTCAGAGCATCTTGTCAAAATAGCAATTTTTACATATATATGAGGTGACCATGCTCACATCCCTTCAAGTCGTCTATATGCACAATCCATTTCACTGAAATCCAGCAGATATATAAAACATGATTCTTTCTATTCCATCTAAACAACAGAGTGGAGTAAAGGTCCATTTACACAGGACAATTGGATGAACGAGTGTTCATCAGAATGTTTGTTCCCGCTCATTGCCCCGGTGTATACATGTCCACAGATTACGGTAAATTACAAACCAGCAAAATCTCGTCTGATTGCATCTTTTTTATGGATATAAAAATCATCATTGTCAGCATCACGTCCACTCGTGTAAACAGGGAACACACTGCCCCCAATAATGAAACCACAAGGGGATGAACAAATGTACGAATGTTTGTTTTATCCAAATATTGCTGATGATATTTGAAGCAAGGAATCATCAGCATCAATGGGCTTGGATTATCATTTTTCGAGACTTTGCTACGGGTCGATTACCAACCTGCTTAAAAGGGTGGCCTGGAATTATTAAGAGGGTAAAATGTTGGGAGTGCTTGTAAAAACAAGTGACTTTGCAATTTACATCTTTATTAAAAATCCTCAGTTTTTAAGAAAGAACAGCTTTTTAGTTCTGTAGTGTACTCCTTGCTGCCTTTGTTCTCTGCCACCGTGTGGTCTCAGACTGGGCGGTTTCCAAGGAAAGTAGCAAAATGCTCTGTAGTTGGTTAATTCACCAAAACTTAATTCACCCTATACTTCCAACATACTGCCAAAGTAAAGTGGGCTCAACTACCAGCATCTGTGAGTGCTCAGTTTGGACTAGTAGTGGAGCCATACCACTGTTCTGAATTGAATCATCAGGAGCATACTGCTCCCCAGCAATCAAATAGCTAGGAGGATGGTAAAAGGTGTGCTCCTGAAGAAATACTTCTTCATAGGAGCCTTTAAAAGGCAGTGACTGCTAACATTGCATATTCACCTGACAACTTAAATTGTGATAGAAAACTCAAGGCTAAAGGTGCTCCGTTCCGACCAGTAATGGAGCCATACCGCAGGTCTGAGCTGAATCATCAGGAGCATACTGCTCCTCAGCAATTAAGAAGCTAGGAGGATGGGAAAGGTGTGGTCCTGAAGAAAGACTTCTTCATAGCAGCCTGTAAAAGGCAGTGACCAATAATATTGTATATCCACCTGCCAACCTAAATTGTGACAGAAAACTCAAGGCTAGAGGCGCTCAGTTCGGACCAGTAGGGGAGCCATACCACTGTTCTGAACTGAATCATCAGGAACATATTGCTCCCCAGCAATTAAGAAGCTAGGAGGATGAGAAACAGTGTGTTCCTGAAGAAAGACTTCGTTATAGGAGCCTGTAAAAGGCAGTGACTACTAATATTGTATATCCAGCTGACAACCTAAATTGTAATAGAAAACCCAAGGCTAAGGGCTTGCTGTGGACCTCCTTCATTTTGTGCTGTGTAAACTTCCAATATAACCTTGTAAACGGTACTATATCACATTAATATTTTAACTTAGCACATGTTCTCTTTATCTAGTGGCGTACCGCTATTGGCGTGAGACCATGCAATCGCTATGGGGGTTGCGTGGTCGAGGAGGACCAATGTCAGCACCGGCATTGGGTCCCCCCAGCCCGTTCAGCAGTATTGGAATCCTGGATGCCGGTACGTTGAAAACAAGGATTCAAAGAGGTACAGAAAAACATAGGAAAAATAATGGATATTATTTTTCCTTAAACACTTTTTTGTTGTTTAATCTGCTAATCATTATTAAGGCTGTAAAACAAGTAAAATTCATTTTTTTGCTTCAAATAAAAAATGCCAACGTGAAAAAGTATCTTAATAACTGATAAGATTGAAATGGGTAAAAAGAAAGCAAAAAAAACCAAACAAAAACATAATAGCGGATGTTAATGAGGACTGAAATTTTAGGCTGTCTAGGAAGAATATTACATGTACCCAACGCATTTCACGTGCTGATGTATTGTGTTATTAGGGGACTTCCCAAATGCATTAATACAAGGTTTTCCATCAATTTGTTGGATATTTAAAATGTCTAAGATTAATGAAGATTAATTTGGGGGAATTTAAATGTAAAAACGTACGTCAGACCGTAAATAGACAATATACTTTTCCAATAGACTTCTTCTCCTAGGGGTATAAAGCCTATATCGCATTATATTTAAAAGAACAGACTCTCTCCACACATCAGATACATCAGATCAATCAGCCGGGAAACATACCTGACTGCTGGGGTTATCAACACAGATCTCTATTACAGAGAAAGAGAGGCTGCGGGAAAAGATTGACACCATTCAATCATTTCCAGCCATTGTGTCACAGCTGACATTCAGTGGGTCAGCTTATAACACTCTTACAATCAGACGTGTACAGCACTGCTCCAAATTAGTTTAACCACTGTGATACCAGGAGAGCAGAAGTCATTGTCTACAAGAATACTGTTCCTATACACCCCGGTGCACTGGCATTGTGTGCGCATCAGCACATACATTGGCGAGATGTTGACATTTTCTTAGAACGGATTATTATTCCACTAATACTATTTATTATGTTCTAATCCCATAGGTTTTATTCCTTCATAAACATGTGATATTGTACATTTGGCTGACCCTTATTATTTATTTTTTTATGATAAGTCTTATTGATTTAGTAGTGATCCAATAACAATATAAAAGGTCCCCGTACCGCCATAAAGACCATCTAACGTCTATATAACATAAAATCAAGGAATTGGGCATCTTAAATTTCAAGGTCTGATCTTAGGGGTACTTTACACGTCGACATCGCTAGTATCGGCTAGCGATGCCAAGCGCGATAGTACCCGCTCCCGTCGCACATGCGTTATGTGGTGATTGCTGCCATAGCGAACATTATCGCTATGCCAGCTTCACACGCACATACCTGCTCGGCGACGTCGCTGTGACTGCCAAACTCTCCCTCCTTCAAGAGGGAGGTGCATGCGGCATCCCCGCGACGTCACTAATCGGCCGGCCAATAGAAGCAGAGGGGCGGAGATGAGCGGGACATAACATCCCGCCCACCTTCTCCCTTCCGCATTGCCGTCGGGACACAGGTAAGGAGATGTTTGTCGCTCCTGCGGATTTACACAAAGCGATGTCTGCTGTCACAGGAGCGACAAACAACATCGTACCTGCGGTCGACCCGACATTATGAAAATGAACAACGCTACACAGATCACCGATTTTCGACGCTTTTGTGATCGTTTATCGGCGCATCTAGGATTTACACATTGTGATGTCGCTACCGGCGCCGGATGTGCGTCACAAACACCGTGACCCTGACGATATATCGTTAGCGATGTCGCAGCGTGTAAAGCACCCTTAAGACTTACTTTTCACTCTTCCCATTATAAACACATGAAAGCTTGGCCTTGCTGAGCGCAAACACTTATGGAGGAGATAACTGTTGGCTGAACAAGCTACCGACAACTATTTAAGGTGTATGGTCTTGTTATAGCCCCCCATATATATTAGATATCTGTTATTTAGCTGTCTTTGACTCCTCCATACACATAATTCTGCTGTGTTCTCTAAGAGCATTATTCCTTTTATTTTTTGATCAATGACTACACTGGTGGCTATAATACTACATGGATGACTATGGGATGTGCATAATTTTATATGGAGGACTATGGGGTGCATTATTTTATATGGAAGACCATGGAGAGTGCATTCGTTTATATGGAGGACTATGGAGTATGTATTATACTATATGGAAGACTATGGGGGTGCATTAAACTACATTGAGGACTATTGGGGTGCATTATACTATTTGGGGTGTGCATTATTTTATATAGGGGACTATGAAGAGTGCACTAGTTTATATGGCAGACTATAGATAGTGCATTACACTATATGGAGGACTATGGGGGTACATTATATTATATGGAGGACTATGAGGTGCATTATGTTATATGGAGGACTATGGGGGTGCATTATATTACATGGAGGACTATGGGGGTGCATTATTATATATGGAGGGCTATGGGGGCCCATTATACTATATGGAAGGCTATGTGGGCAACATTATACTATTTTGAGGGTTATGAGGCAGCCTTTATACATTATGGAAGGGTATTTGAGGGCCATTATACTGTATACAAGCAATTATACAGTATGAAGGTTTGTGCAGGGTCCATTATACTGTACAGATGGCTGTGTTGCAGGCATTATACTGTTTGGAGGGCTAGTGGGAGCCATTATACAGTGTAAACAGGTGTGAAGGCCCTTATACTGTTTGCAAGCAATTTTACAGTATGAAGGTTTGTGTGGAGTCTATCATACTGTGCGGAGGGCTGTGTGATGGCCATTATACTGTTTGGAGGGCTAGTGGGAGCCATTATACAGTGTAAACAGGTGTGAGGGCCATTATAATGTATGCAAGCAATTTTACAGTATGAAGGTTTGTGTGGGGTCTATCATACTGTGCGGAGGGCTGTGTAATTGCCATTATACTGTTTGGAAGGCTAGTGGGGTCATTATACTGTATGGAATCCCATTATACTGCGTGGAGGGCTGTGTGGGGGTCACAGTTGGGCGATCATTACGCTTTAATACGGATTAGTATATAATGGCATTTAAAGCCACATTATTATAAAAAGTTAGATAACTCCTGACACTTGTCTTCTACAGATTTCCCTTTGTTATTAAAACTCCTGGCTAAAATGATGATTCTACTCGTGAAGCAGGAGGATCAGGATGAACCGCTCTTTAGGTCTGAGTTTTATATCCTACTTTAGCACCCAAAATTGTACGGTGACAGCACTTTATTAGAAGCACAGCTGCCAAAAATTACATTTTTATTTTTTTTATTATAGTTTTAGCTTTTATTTCTTTGCACTTTTAACCCATTTATCGGACATTTCCGCTGCTCATCTGGAGGGAGTGTGGTCTTCCATTAACCATCCTAATATAAAAAGCAGGCGCTGGCGTGCAGTAATGCCGCTCGTGCCAACCATTGTGGAAACGTAAATGTCCTTATTTAACGCACACACAAAATAATGAAATCATTTCCATATTGATATAATGAAGCACAACCTGTTTTTCCATCTTTTTTTTCCCGTTCTTTCCAGCTGAATATATACTAGGAGATTTCTATATTACAGATAAAAGGGACATTTGAAAACTTACAGATGACTGGCGCTGCCTAGGTTACGTTTCAATGGCATTAAATCTGGTACATTATTAAGAGAGGTGTATGATGGGAATTGGTTTATTGTGCTGATCCATAGTAACCAACTTCTGTTCGTCCATCATTTATCTCCCGAGCCGGTGACATATGGGTCTGTCTATTCACACTCTCAGCATTCTGTCTGCTCCAACAAACACTCTGCCTTTTTCTGCTTGGATAAGGAGATTTTTTTGTTACATCCATTATGTGTGTATCAACATTTATGGCAGCAAGATAATTGCCCGAGAGCTCAGGGGAATAAAAGCTCCCTCTTTATAACATAAGCCCCCTGAAAAAAAAAAAATCAATATTAATATGAATTACTTTTAAAAAAAAAAAAAGCATCAACGCTGCTTTAGCTACAGCTACGAAACGCGGCAGAACAAAGGTAACGCAGGAAAATGGCTTGTGTTATATCTCCGAATAAAGCCACTGTAATCATTTGTAAAGGGGTGGGCTTAGTTAAAGGGCTCAAAGGAATTTCCTTGTTATGATGTTGGTTTTGCATGACTGCGAGCTCTCGGGGAGGAGGTTTCCAAGAGGAGCCGTACTGTAGGTTATTTAGCTGTGTCACCGACACCCGGGGGACGGAGAATCGCTTCTGTCACCTCTAAGTGAGACGTTGAGGACGGCCGTTGTGACCTTGTTCTCACTTATAGAAGACAGTCCCCATACATCTGGTGTCACCCTTCTGAAGACAATATATTTATTGTGCGCTCAGTCTTTCGTTCTTCACCACGGTCACGTCATTAAATATTATACTGTATAATAATAATAATAATATTTATACATTTATATAGCGCTATTAAATTCCACAGCGCTTTACATACATTGACAACACTGTCCCCATTGGGGCTCACAATCTATATTCCCTATCAGTAGGTCTTTGGAGTGTGGGAGGAAACCAGAGAACCCGGAGGAAACCCACACAAACACAGGGAGAACATACAAACTCTTTACAAATGTTGTCCTTGGTGGGATTTGAACACAGGCTCGTCTCTTCTGCCCATGCTCACAGGTTCGTCTCTTCTGCCCATGCTTACAGGCTCGTCTCTTCTGCCCATGCTCACAGGCTCGTTTCTTCTGCCCATGCTCACAGGCTCGTTTCTTCTGCCCATGCTCACAGGCTCGTCTCTACTGCCCATGCTCACAGGCTCGTCTCTACTGCCCATGCTCACAGGCTCGCCTATACTGCCCATGCTCACAGGCTCCTCTCTACTGCCCATGCTCACAGGCTCGTCTCTACTGCCCATGCTCACAGGCTCCTCTCTACTGCCCATACTCACAGGCTCCTCTCTACTGCCCATACTCACAGGCTCGGCTCTACTGCACATGCTCATCTCTACTGCACATGTTTACAGGCTCATCTCTACTGCCCATGCTCACAGGCTCGTCTCTACTGCCCATGCTCACAGGCTCATCTCTACTGCACATGCTCACAGGCTCATCTCTACTGCACATGCTCACAGGCTCATCTCTACTGCACATGCTCACAGGCTCATCTCTACTGCCCATGCTCACAGGCTCATCTCTACTGCACATGCTCACAGGCTCGTCTCTACTGCCCATGCTCACAGGCTCATCTCTACTGCCCATGCTCACAGGCTCGTTTCTACTGCCCATGCTCACAGGCTCATCTCTACTGCCCATGCTCACAGGCTCGTTTCTACTGCCCATGCTCACAGGCTCGTTTCTACTGCCCATGCTCACAGGCTCATCTCTACTGCACATGCTCACAGGCTCCTCTCTACTGCCCATGCTCACAGGCTACTCTCTACTGCCCATGCTCACAGGCTCATCTCTACTGCCCATGCTCACAGGCTACTCTCTACTGCCCATGCTCACAGGCTCATCTCTACTGCCCATGCTCACAGGCTACTCTCTACTGCCCATGCTCACAGGCTACTCTCTACTGCCCATGCTCACAGGCTCCTCTCTACTGCACATGCTCACAGGCTCCTCTCTACTGCACATGCTCACAGGCTCCTCTCTACTGCACATGCTCACATATACCTGCACTAATGGAACAGGTTTCTTTCAGTGTAATAAGATGGCTTTTGTGATTTTATTAATAATGACCTTTTCTTTATTTTTTTCTATTCACCCCTTTAAGGATTTGAACTCAGGACCCCAGCATTGCAAGACTCTAGCGCTCACCACTGAGCCTACTATATGATGCAATTAGCTCATTTTAGTACGGCTAGGACTTAAAAGGACTTGTCATGAGGTAAAAAGTGACCAGTTTCTCTGCCCTTATTTTAAATTTGATATTACCTTTTCAGTTCCAGAGAGATGGGCCTTTATATTAAGTGATCATTTTTAAAAAAGGGCGTTGGTCTCAGGGTAATTATGCAGGGCAGCCTAAAGACACATCCCCTGAGCCATGCCCCTTTGTATGCACTATATAAAAGTTAGCACTAAGTAAAAAAGTCCATAACTCTGGAATTGGAAGGCAGATTAAAAAAAACAACCAAAAAATGGAATACTCAGTGGAACAGGGGGAATAACATCAGAGCAAAAACTGACCACTTTTGAACTGGTGACAGGACCACCTTAAAAGGGTTAATTGCCCATGGGGGCTTCATATCGTAAACACACATCTATACTTCAGGACTGGAGTTGCTGATCTGCTCTCAGCCCTGTGTACCCCGATTCACTAGTGACGAACAACATGGCCACTGTAGCCAATAAGCAGGCGCTCAGTGACTGTAGCCTTCATAAAAATGTGAATCTTGCAGTCAATAAGCAGCAGACAATTGATTGCAGTGGTCAAATTATATTTTTACATCAAGAAACCAGTAATCAGGGAAGTATCCAAATTTTTATTTTATTTCACTTTATGGTGCTCCCCTAGCTGATTAGCCCTAGCTGATTAGGGGTTGTCTATTAGTGAACAACCTTTTTAAGGCCAAATCATGGAGAAGAGAATATGGCCACTATATGGACTTTGTAAATTAACCCTTTACAAATACAGAGTCCTCTCATTAGGTAGACTGTTAACAGCTCAACCCAAAAGGACAAACTACTACTTTGTGTTGGGTAGACTGTTAACAACTGAACAGAGAAGGACAAACTACTACTTTGTGTTGGGTAGACTGTTAACAGCTCAACCAAAAAGGGACAAACTACGACTTTGTGTTTCTTACTTAATCTTATGTAAAGCAACATCAGATTATAAAATATTGAATTACAATTGGAATTTGCACCTCAAAAAGTATGACCATCCTAAAGCAATTCTCCAAAAATATAAAAAAAAAAATAAAGAAAAATAGGAAATGTAATTATGAATAAATTCTAAAATACCTTTAATTATCAAATCTGATTGGTTTTGTCTAGGGAGGTAATCATTATAGTACATTAAAATTGCCACTCACATTTTACACTGACAGAAACCTGTCTTATAATGTTAATAAACTAGGAGCCTGAGGATGTGCAGTAGAGAGGAGCCTCAAATTTTACACCTGCATCCTGGTCCATATATTATTTGTTAACATGAATGAATACACGGCGTATTGGATAGACATTTAGTGGTCATTTCCTTTAAATTTAGCAGATCTGATGAAACAGGCAACAGAGCACCAAGTCATCAATACAGTCCTCATGTGACCAAAATCACTGCTTACATCAGATTACAACCCCTATACGACCCTACATATAGATGGTGGAACAGACCTGTACACCCCTCTGGGGAAATTAAAGGAATTCTCTTGGGGGCACATAAAATAGCTTAATTAACAAACAGAACTCAGCCTAATTTCAGAATATACTTTGTATTAACACTAAGGGGTACTTTGCACACTACGATATCGCAGGTGCGATGTCGGTGGTGTCAAATTGAAAGTGACGCACATCCGGCGTCGCTGTCGATATCGTAATGTGTAAATCCTTTATGATACGATTAACGAGCGCAAAAGCGCCGTAATCGTATCATCGGTGTAGTGTCCGACATTTCTATAATGTAGCTGCAGTGACGGTACGATGTTGTTCCTCGTTCCTGCGGCAGCACACATCGCTGTGTGAGAAGCCGCAGGAGCGAGGAACATCTCCTACCTGCGTCCTGCGGCTCACGCCGGCTATGTGGAAGGAAGGAGGTGGGCGGGATGTTTACGTCCCGCTCATCTCCGCCCCTCCGCTTCTATTGGCCGCCTGCCATGTGACGTCGCTGTGACGCCGCACGACCCGCCCCCTTAGTAAGGAGGCGGTTCACCGGCCAGAGCGACGTTGCAGGGCAGGTGAGTTCATGTGAAGCTGCTGTAGCGATAATGTTCGCTACGGCAGCTATCACAAGATATCGCAGCTGCGACGGGGGCGGGGACTATCGCGCTCGGCATCGCAAGCATCGGCTAGCGATGTCGTAGTGTGCAAAGTACCCCTAAGTCTATTAATATCAGGCATGTAAATAAGGATCTGTGTACATATATTTATGGACATTAAACATAAAGGACAGCTATCATCAAAAATTGTTTTTGTATTAACTATATTTTTTTATTCTGGCATTTTTTTTCTTCATATCATATTAAAATAAAATATTAGTAATGCTGTAATTTTCACACTGGCCAGTAGGGTTTTCTAAACTCATGCTTCCTGTCCTTTCAGTAAGAGTTTTCAGCAGTCTCATTATCAGCAGAGGCAGGATTACAATGCCAGCTAAAACCTCTATACACAGCTGGCAACACAGCATCCATCAATCACAACAGGCGAGATCATGGCTCACCCTGCCTCCACAATAACTTTTGCATTTGCTCATTAGATATTTCAATAAAAAATAGGGTCGGGATCCGAGTATTGTGGCTATGTGCATGTACTGTTTCCTGAAACTATATGAAGTTAGTGTCTAAAAGAAATCCGTGGTCAATGTGAAAATTGCAAGATTTCTGTTTCTCATAGAGAACAGAGGAGCATTCACCCGAACAAGTACTTCTGTGTATGGGAGAGTTGGCCGAAAAGGCTGAATGATTGGCCAACAGAAATCTAATATGTATGGCGGGCTTGATAATCCTTACCTGTACTCATACTGCACATCCTCCCCCTATTCTAAGCAATAAGGGGCAGATGTGCAGTCCCTACCACCACAACTATACCGTAGACCAGAGGTCCCCAACCTTTCTGACCTTGAGAGCCACATGTAGATATGAAAAAGGATTGGTAGCCACATTCAGCAATGAGAGAGGGTCGTGAGCCACATCCAGCTCCCGAACCCCTCATACTAGTGATACCTACAATCCCCATTACTGGTGTGACAGCCAAAGCTGTTCCACACATATAACACCGAGGCACTATACCAAGTTCCAGGAGTACCTACCATACTCCCCTTTCTGATCTGCCCTTCTATGTGGGGCTACTCAAAAAAGTCCCCATCTGGAGACCTGCTCTTCATAGCTGTTTGCTAGACCTGGTGCTAGTGTACTAAATCTGAAAACCGCCACAAGCCACACATCATGGGCCTGCGAGCCACATGTAGCTCCCAAGCCACAGGTTGGGGATCCCTGCTGTAGACGGAGCACTTCCAGCCGCCACTGACACCGAGATCAGCTAATCGACGGGGGTGCGGGATGTTGGAGTCCAGCTGATGAGACATTGATGACCTATACTAAAGATAAGCCATCAATGATAAAGTAGTGGACAACCTCTCTTAAGCTCTTGAGTCTCAATGCAAAATTTATGCTAAGGCTCCCACCTAACATATTTAAAGGTGCCTTTTTTTGGCAGTACGGGTTTTGTTGGGCCCCTAAGGATCCAGTCGGGACATTGCACCCTTACTGTAGTTAGAAAGGCAAAGATTAATAGAATTTCCCTTTTCTTTTCAGATACATTTTTAAGCTTGACATAAAGTTTTGTCCGTAGAATAAATCCCAGGTAACTGAGTGACATGTGCAGGGGATAAGCTGTAAGCTGCGAGACGTGGATTTTATGATGTCTTGTTTGTTTTCCACCTCTCAGCAACAGGCCATTTCCTGGTTGAGCTAAAACTCGGTGACGTCCTGGTCTCAGCCCACACAGCACATCTTTGTCACGATCGACGTCAGCGGCAGGAAAACAGGACTGTACATCGGCTGTGTCTGGAATATCCTGGTCCTTTTCAGTACTGATTTTACTGTGCTTAGTAACACTGACTGGGAAGTATACAGAGAGGTCAAGACTTACATTAAATCTAATGCAAACTGGTTACATCTGGCCTCAGATGGAAAAGGGCCTAATGTTTCTATAATGAAAAGTTACGCAACTTTCTACCAAACTTTCTACTAAACTTTATATATCGATTCCTCACTGTTTACAAGAGCTCTGCTTTGTAATATTTCATCGTCCACTGATATACAGTACAGACCAAAGGTTTGGACACAACTTCTCTTTCAAAGAGTTTTCTTTATTTTCATGACTCTGAAAATTGTAGATTCACATTGAAGGCATCAAAACTATGAAGTAAAACATGTGGAATGAAATACTTAAAAAACTGTGAAACAACTGAAAATATGTCTTATATTCTAGGTTCTTCAAAGTAGCCATCTTTTGCTTTGATTACTGCTTTGCACACTCTGGGCAGTCTCTTGATGAGCTTCAAGATGTAGTCACCGGAAATGGTTTTCCAACAGTCTTGAAGGAGTTCCCAGAGACACTTAGCACTTGTTGGCCCTTTTGTCTTCACTCTGCGGTCCAGCTCACCCCAAACCATCTCGATTGGGTTCAGGTCTGGAGACTGTGGAGACCAGGTCATCTGATGTAGCACCCCATCACTCTCCTTCTTAGTCAAATAGCCCTTACACAGCCTAGAGGTGTGTTTGGGGTCATTGTCCTGTTGAAAAATAAATGATGGTCCAACTAAACGCAAACCGGATGAAATAGCATGCCGCTGCAAGATGCTGTGGTAGCCATGCTGGTTCAGTATGCCTTCAATTTTGAATAAATCCCCAACAGTGTCACCAGCAAAGCACCCCCACACCATCACACCTCCTCCTCCATGCTTCACGGAGGGAACCAGGCATGTAGAGTCCATCCGTTCACCTTTTCTACAAAGACACGGTGGTTGGATCCAAAGATGTCAAATTTGGACTCATCAGACCAAAGCACAGATTTCCACTGGTCTAATGCCCATTCCTTGTGTTCTTTAGCCCAAACAAGTCTCTTCTGCTTGTTGCCTGTCCTCAGCAGGGGTTTCCTAGCAGCTATTTTACCATGAAGGCCTGCTGCACAAAGACTCCTCTTAAGAGTTTGTTCTAGAGATGAGAAGGTGTGTCCAAACTTTTGGTTTGTACTGTATATGCATATCTATGAGAGCACCCAAGCTTGGACTAGCCCACCGGAGTAACAGATGATCTTTTGGCGGGCCTCTTACATAACAAAAAAGCCTAATATCTAGTTCTTATTGGATGATTAACAAACAATCTACCGTATTAGCCAATTTTGAAAACAAAGATAACAATTTAAGTAAAAGTGGATGTGCCTATTTTGTATAGATCATTTCCTCCGATGGGCGAATGGACTACAGTCGAACACTGATGACACCGGATATTGAATCTGCCACCCCACCTTCCAGCCAGAATAAACCTTGTCTAGTGGTGGGCTCTCTAAAAAGATAATATTGCACCCAAGCTTCCTCTAACCATATGATCAGACTCTACTGGCCTGTGCATAGGCAGCAAACGCAAAAAAGTAATCGTGTTCATAGAGTGAATTGTGAATAGTGGATTACACTTGAGACGAGGAGGTGGATATTAAATTAGACTGGAGCAGTAACTGAATTTTGTAGCAATTTTTTAGGGGAAAGAAATCAGAATTTTCAAAGTGATTCAAAGTTTTCCTACTTTTCACATTATCTATCAAATGGGATCAAGTTGTTTTTGAAAGCACAGATACCATATAACCTAAGCCTGTCAGCACAAAATGACTGTGGAGCTTGTCAGGACAAAATCACTGTGGAACCTGTCAGCACAAAAAGACTGTTCAAACCAAGCAGATGCATTGGTGCACCCTTGGTGTGGCCAAGTAGTTTGGTGCATCTTCCCATCTACTTTTTTTCCCCAATCTGCACCTGGCTATTGTTCCTGTAAAGCTCAAGGAAGAGGAAGGCAGAAATAAATGCTAAACAATTAGGTGAAATGTTGCAGTGAACAATTTTGCAATGCTAAGGGCCCACAGCGTTTTGGATGTAGTGTGTTTTTGCTACATCCAAAATGCTGCATTGTACAGTAGAAGCACAGAGGATGGGATTTATAGAAATCACATACTTACTGTGCTTGTTTTTACCGCAGCTAAAGCTGACCTATGGTGCATCTTCCAGAATCTCAACATGTCAATTCTTTGCTGTGGAGACGCAAGTGTTCTCAGCAGGGAAAACACAGCAAGAGACCGCAGCTGCCTGAGCCAGGATTGTGGGGATAAGCAGCTGTGGTCTCCTGAGGAGGAAACTCGCAGCCCTGCAGGACAGGACCCACTCCTTCCAGGACACAGCGGGTCCTGATCATGTGCACATACCCTTAGAGTGCTCCTTGCGCCTGTGCTTGGTTTGAACAATCATTTTGTGCTGACTGATTCCCTTTAGGGTAGTTATTGGGGGAACAACCATTGGATTAGAAGGTTTCTTTCTTTCTCATTGCTCTGAACATGCATATTTGGCTCTGTCGAACTTGCATGTGTAAATAGGGAATAACTGACATCCAGAAAGCCATGTACTATTTGTCTTACGGGGACTTTGTTGGCACAGAATGACTGATCAAACCAAGCACAGGCGCACGGTACATCATGGCACGGCCAAATATTTAAATCCACCTTCCCACCTGCTTGTTTTCCATCCATCTCCATCCTCTCTTCTTTGATTGACAGCTCTTGGTTCATAAAGCCAGAGGAGATGGGTGGAGATAGAGGGAAATAAGCAAGTGGGATGGTGCACTTACATGTTTGGCCTGGCCATGATGCACCGAGCGCCTGTACTTGGTTTGAACAATCATTCTGTGCCGAAAGACAGGACACAGCCTATGTTTCCAGTTACAGGTGGAGTCAGGCTGTACCCTTACACATTGAATGTGTTTCTAACAGCTAGAAAAGAAAGAATAGAAACATATTTATTTTTTTATTTATTTATCTACTGTATACTGCACCAACATATTCCATAGCACTCGTGAACATCCTAAGAAGTTGTTCCCCTAGTGGTCAAACAATGTGTTATCAATCTACCATGGTACTCTTATTTATTTCAGACAAAGCTTACCAAACTGGAGTTTCAGGCTAATATTCCTTTAACAGGATTAAAATACCGCTTGTTTATGTATCTCTAAGTGTTTTTCCACAAGAGCTGCTTTGTAACGCATCATCAACCTGAAAAAAGGTTAATGTTCCACATAGTCAAAGTGCAGAGAAACACTTCTGGCTCAGTACATTTGTACCCTCAAATACTGGATGAGGGGGAAGACGCTACACAACTCAAGTCTTGCAGATAAAACAAGTGCACGAGGAGTTAACGGCAGAGAAGTTGAGGATGTATCTTGCATTTATAAAATAAGTCAATAATGATATCACGGATAAGAATATAACAACCCGTGATTGACACTTCCAGATGGAAAGCAGAAAACACACATTTTCCAGGATTCTGAGGACTCCGATTTTTCTACGATATCTCCATTAAAAATAAGCAATGCCACCATTTTGGATCTAGGTTGGCAGAAAACCTCGACCAGTCCTCTCGGCTTAAACTTCTAATCTATGTCCACATCTGTTTGTCAGTTTCCTGCCATTCGAGGCGTCTACCAACAAGGAGAAAGTACACTCTCATGCAGGTCAATATTATAACTAATGTACCCAGAATAGGTCACGGATTCCCAGATTAAAGAGAGAAAATATAATATATACACAATTCACAATTGAAAAATGATGCAAAAACCTTCCAAAATAAAAAAGCCACCGGCTCAGATAAACAGTTTGGAAGTTACAGGCCTAAACTAAACTTTTTATGCGTGTGTACATGCTGCACAGGGTTCCCGGGAGTGCACCTAAGATGCGTACACAGTCCCCCTTCTTTTAAAGAGCTGGCATGCTACTTCCAGGAAATGCATCTCAGCCTATGGCTGAGAGGAACAGTGTATTTAAGGCATTCTCCCATTAAGGGAGGTGCCTGCGCCTGTAGTTAGTCAGTTAGCTCCTGTCCTGTTGTTCCTGTGTCCGTCCCCAGTACCTGCCTTCCCATACTTGGCTATCCCTGCCGTGACCCACCATTCCTGTTCCTACCCGACTGTCTAGCCTGCCTCAGTCACCACGCATGTATCGTCTATACCTGGGAGTCAGTTGCCACAGTCCCGGTCACTGCCCTGGGAGCAGTCCCTGGCGTTTGCATCGCAGTGTGCGCTCAGTTAAGCCCCTCTCACTGAAGGGTTCCTCTTGTGGTCCGGTGGGTTCACTAATCCTGCTTGCTGCCACTACACCGGCTGCGAGCGTTACAGCTTGTAGGGGATAATTCAGGGATGGACACATCGTTAGTGCAACCGCACAGGAGCTCAAGATGTACGAGGGCCCATTGCTGCCTCTAAAGTAGGTGGAATTGTGCATCTTGATGAGTTCTTGGGCTGCAATGGGCCCATATACGGTTTTTGCACCGGGGCCCTTTTATCTCTGTGTCTACCAGAGGTATTATTATTCCTACTCTGTACATGGGGTCACCTTCTGACTCCATATGGATCCTGTGAATATTATACGATCCCCGCAGAGATCCAATGGGTGATATATTACAAAGTAGATCGAGATATAGGTAAAATCTGCCATTATGGAAGTTATGTAGAGCAGAACACACGCTTCACAGTTGTATTTTTGCTGTGTTCATTTTCAATCTCACTAATTATCTGCTGCCAGCTCCGCAACATATAATTGATATGTGCAGCATAGGAAATGTTTCTTACATGACTCATTTCCATTGAATTCTGCAGCACAATACTTAAGTAGTTTTAGATAGGTTTTTTTGATGGAGCTTCATGAGAAGTAATTAAGGGGATATCCCAGAATTGGTAAATTTTAACTTAAAGGGGTTGTCCCCTTTCATTAAAAGTTAATCCCTGGGTGAAGGCGATTATAAAAAAGCAAAAATTGAACTGTACTCCCCTTATATGTGTCCACTGGCAAATTTTGTTGCTGCTCTTCGTGTCGGGAACTGGCTGTGCCGCAATCGTCACTTCGGTAGTCAATCTGTGAGCTTAGCGGCTCTGAGTGGGCAGTCCTATGTAGAAGGCACACCCCCTAGGAGCTGCTGAGCTCACCGATTCGCTGCCATGCTAAAGCGAGTACAGCGTGGGTGTTTCATTATAATAGTCTGCAGTCAGGAATTAGCTTTTAATGAAAAGAAACAACCCCTTTAAGCATGGCCATCACTTTGTGTAAATTTTGTTTTGACCTCTGGTTCCTTGATTTGGTATGCTGGGTCTGTTTTAGTACAAAGTACAATTTCAGATGTTCTTGGCGCTATGTACTGTTGGCATAGACACAGTACCGATATAGAGGGGGCACTACTATAGCAAAATAGGGGTGCCGTTCTGCACGAAAGGTGCCCAGGACCTCCTTGTACTGTTGTAGTGAATCAACCATTACAAGATAATGTGGCAGAGAGTTATATAGTCTCAATGCTCTTACAGTAAAGAATCACTGTGTCTAAAGAAGCTTATGACCTAGGTAATACTCCTATAATGATTGAGATGATGCCATTCATTGCTTGTTGAAAGGAGTTTTTAGTGCATATAATATACTATATAGTGTATATAATATATACAATATACTAAGGAAGACCACCCACTGGACTCAAAATAGCAGGGATTAAAATCATTAAAATTACAAATTACAAAACCATGCAATAATCTGTGCAGGTTCTCCTCATATTGCCCACAGATAAGACCGTATGTAAAATGTTACATGTTCACTTTGAGAACTTACATACAGTCATGGGCAAAAGTGTTGGCAGCCTAAAAATTGTTCCAGAAAATGAAGTATTTCGCCTATAAAATTATTGCAATTACAAATTTTGTTATACACATGTTTATTTCCTTTGAGTGACAAAACAAAAAAAAAAAAAAAAAAAAAAAAAAGAAAAAAGGCAAATTTCACACAACCCCCCCCTCCCGAATAGGCCGGACAAAATTGTTGGCACCCTCAATAATATATTTGGTTGTTTGGTTGCACGCCTTTTTGAATAAATAACTACAATCAATCACTTCCTATAACCATCAACAAGCTTCTTACACCTCTCACCTGGAGTTTTGGACTCTTCTTTTGCAACCTGCTCCTGGTCTCTCATATCTGAAGGCGCCTTCTCACAACAGCAATTTTAAGATCTCTCCACCGATGTCAATGGGATTTAGCTCTGGACTCATTGCTGCCACTTCAGCACTTTGTTTCCATCTATTTATGGGGGATTCTTGAAGTATTTTTAGGGTCATTGTCCCGCTGGAAGTCCCATGACCTAGGACCGAAACCCAGCTTTCTGACACTGGACACTGCATTGCGACCCAAATTCTTTTGGTAATCTTCAGATTTCATGATGTCTTGCTCACAGTAAAGGCATCAAGGGCAAGAGGCAGCAATACAACCCCCAAACATCTTTGAACCTCCACCATATTTGCCTGTAGGTATTGTGTTGTTTTCGTTGTAGGCCTCATTCCATTTTCAGTAAACAACACTAGAATAATGTACTTTACCAACAGCTATATCTTGGTTTCATCTATCCACAAGACGCTTTCTCAGAAGAATTTTGGCTTACTCATGTACATTTTGGAAAATTACAGTTTAGCTTTTTTATGTCTCTGTGTCATTAGTGAGCTCCTCGTAGATCTCTTACCATAGTGTTTAATTTAATTCAAATGTCGAAGGATTTTCCATGCTGACACTGATGCACACTGAGCCTGCAGGACAGCTTCAATTTTTTTGGAACTTGATTGGGGCTACTTATCCAGCAACTATTCGTCAATTTTTCTCTGCTGTCCACGTCCAGGGAGATTAGCTACCATGGCATGGGTTGTAAATGTCTTTATTACGATGCGCGTCGTGGACAAAGGAACATCAAGATCTCTGGATATTGACTTGTAACCTTTAAATTGTTGATATTTTTCAACAATTTTGGTTCTCAAGCACTCAGAGAGTTCTCTTCTTTCTGTTCTCCATGCTTAGCGTGGCACACCCAGACACACAATGAAAAGATTCAGCCAGCTTCTCCCCTTTTTATCTGGTTTTGAGTGTGATTTTCATATTGCCCACACCTGTTACTTGCCACAGGTGAGCTTGAACGAGCATCGCATGCTTGAAACACAATTTTGGAAAGCTGCCAACAATTTTGTCCAGCAAATTTTGGAGTTTTGTTTGAAATGATGTCCAATTTGCTTTTTTTCCCTCTTATTGTTTTGTTCCAATACACACAAAGGAAATAAACATGTGTATGACAAAACATGTTTAATTCTAATAATTTTTTAGAGAAATACTTTGTTTTCTGGAACAATTTCAAGGGTGACTGTACATTGATGAACTAACCATGCATCATATACTTTATGTTCTCTATGCATAGCCAACATGTTCACTACTACAGCTTACAATACCCAGTCCTGGATATAGTATTGCATGAGCTTCAGACGGCTTTATAGTCACCTCCAATAGACAAGTTTATGCCTTTTCCTACCAGAACTACAGAAAATGATGGAATAAGTGAAACTGCCAAGGAGACGACTCTTTTTTTAAGCAAAAAGCTGATTAGCTGTTCTTGCTGGCAAAAAGCAGCTGGGCAGTCCGACAGGTTCAAGGCCAATTCGAGTCCCCTTTCATGGAGGCACCATATGTTAAAACTCTCACATCAGCAGCTTTGCTCTTTAATAATCTCACTTCAGAAAAGTACAGAATGGAAGGATGTGAATTGTACTGAGAGAAGGGGGGTGTTAGCATTGGCTCTGCATAAAGTACAGAGCAGGCACCCGTGTTAACCCTTGTTAATCCCTGTATGTAGATTGGGTGCCAAAGCAGGAAACCGTACTGGATTGATATTCTTAGGTGGAATGGCATGACATAAAGAACAGTTTTAATTAATAAGAAATGTATTTCATATCTTCATTTCTTCTTGTTGTAATATATGGAAATATGAGCGAGTATGTGACCAAGAGAAATTACCGTAATAGTCACAACTGTCCAGCCTCCAGGAGAAGACACTAAAGGGTGCTTTACACGCTGCGACATCGCTAACGATATATCGTCGGGGTCACGTCGTTAGTGACGCACCTCCGGCGCCGTTAGCGACATTACAGCATGTGACACCAAAGAGCGACGTGCAACGATCGCAAAAAGCGTCAAAAATCGTTGATCGTTGACACGTCGCTCCTTTTCCAAATATCGTTGGTGGTACATGCTGCTGGTTGTTCGTCGCTCCTGCGGCGTCACACATCTCTATGTGTGACACCGCAGGAACGACGAACATCTCCTTACCTGCGTCCACCGGCAATGAGGAAGGAAGGAGGTGGGCGGGATGGGCCGACTGCTCATCTCCGTCCCTCCTCTGCTACTGGGTGGCCGCTTAGTGACGTTGCAGTGATGTCACTATAACGGTGAACGCACCTCCCCCTTAAAGGAGGGATTGTTCGGCGGTCACAGCGACGTCGCTGACAAGGTATGTGCGTGTGATGCTGCCATAGCGATAATGTTCGCTACGGCACCGATCACCAAATGTCGCACGAACGACGGGGGGTGAGTGCTATCGCTAGCGATGTTGCAGCGTGTAAAGTATCCTTAAGTCTATGGCACATGAAGACAAGTCACAAGTCTTAATGATTGTCACTACAACGGGTTTCATTTTGTCAAATCTATTGATTTTGTTGGATTGTTGCATAAAAGAGGAAATCTCATATTTGTGACATCTGTCTTGCCAAAGCCAAAACCCTACAAGCCCCTACAGATTAAAATATGCTCTTGGTCGACTGATCATTTAATGAACGATCGTAATGTCGACAGCCATGTATATATAAGTCCATGATGCCCTTTGTTGGAAATACAAATTCCGTAACACCGGATGGACAAAAGGGTGATTTTTCTTGAATCTTCTTCCAACGTACGATTGATCATGGAAGCATAATTTTTCTTTGAACAGAAGATGTCCCTTCGAACTTTTTCTCAAATTGGTCAAACATGGCCGCCTTCATCTCAAACTACATCTGAGATTGGATAGGTAATACAATCATTCATTCTTGAAACGGTTGTATTTGTTTGAAACTTTTCATTTTCATCAACTTTAATCCAAAGTGTACAGGGGCTTTTAGACCTTACAAGATTACAGTTTCATATAGAGTTCAAATAGAAAGAACTGAAGAAGGCCACTCACGGACATCTATGTAGCACTACAATACCCCCATATAGAACTCCACTGCATAGTCTATGTTTTGCTTCTCAGGTTGAGTTCACATGTCCTGTGATCATCCGTTAGAATGGATCCTCCTGAGATCTATTCTCAAAAAAAGTTCTGCAAACACAATTTTTTTAACTGATTTCTGCCAGATCTATTTTTTTTAACATTGGAGTCTATGGAGAACGGATCCGATAACGGATTGCAATTTAGCCATGCGTTTTTCTTGCGTTTGTAACAGATCCATTTTTTGTTACGGGATCCGTTTTACATAGAAGATGAATAGCAATCCGTTAACGGATTCGTTCTCCATTGACTCCTATGTTAAAACACCCCCAGAAATCAGTTATTCAACAACGGACAAAGAAGTTGTGTTTGCAAAACTTTTTTTCCCAATGGATCTCTGCAGGATCTGTTTTAACGGATGATTACAGGACATGTGAACTCAGCCTAAGAAAAATATCACTGATTATGCATCATTCTATGTTTGTGTAGCAAATGTGCCACCATATAACCCCATGCACAGACAAAATAGGGCCCTGTGCAACAATAGTATATGGGCCCTTTGCAGTCCAATAACTCATCATAAGTAGCGTTGAGCGAGTAGTTGACTATTTATACTTACTATGCTGTTAGTGAGTACTGTCCGCTACTCGCATATTCATTACGAGTAGCCAGCACAATGTAAGTCAATGGGAAATGACTGGCTAGAAGGACCTGTACTGATGTCCTACCCATGTGACCAGAAAGGCCTGGTATCAGCCTAAATAGCTGATACCAGGAAGCAACATTATTTTTCTGTGGGCTGAGGCCCCGCCTCTTCTGGTCACATGGGTATGACATCAGCACAGGTCCTTCTTGTCAGTTAGTAAAAAGATTCTATACTTGAATTAGCACAATTAAAAGGGGGAGGATGGATAGGCAGGGGGGCAGGAATCACTATCGTACCCCACCCAAGCTATCAGTTGATCGGCAGCTGCTGTCATTTAAAAAGCTGCTCATTTTACAAACTTTACTTGCTTGTGTTTCAAAATCTATACATCCGAGCTGACCACTAAAGTCATGTATAGAATCAGCATGATAGCGACAGTATAGCACTGGCTTTGGGTAATATGGGAAAATCCTGCTGATTGGTGTGCTTTAAGGGGTTACTGGACATTCCTAGAGACAGTGGAGCAGTCATGTTATATATGATAATGATATATAATAATAATAATAATAATAATAATAATAATATTTATTCACTTATAAAGCGCTATTGATTCCACAGTGCTTTACATACATTGGCAATGAGCATTGCCACTGCATAATCTGTAGACCCATACTTTATAAGCACCATTACACACAAAGTAACTGAAGACAAATGTCAAATAATACAATTCCTTTATGATATCCAACATTCCCTAGTACTTGTTGGTGCTGGTGTACTGACGTGAATCCAGTGAAATGCTGTACAGGTCGGCAGCAAGAGGTATAAATGTATTATTATTTATTACATGCACTAGACTAATATGTAGCCAGCAATGCTGCAGCGGCACCTCCCTGCATTCTCAATAGAAGTCTTATGTAACGGACATGGAGATTTGCCATGAAAAGGACACACGAAGGCAACATGACCACAGCAACAGGAAACGGGTAGGGAAATAAGCCTATTTATGGCCAGAGCCTATCCTATGCGGTCGCTCATGTCTCAACAGCTTAGCGTTTAACTCTTTTCCATCTGTAGCGCAGTAACCCCTGCCGGGCTGTTATGTGGTTTATGCATTGTGTGGACCGTAAAACATCAATTACTTATCACTTTTCTTAGCTACATTTGCTTCCTTGAACATTTTTACTAAAAAGTATTCCACCCCTTTACCCACATGACTGCAGAACTATGCAGAGCTGGGACCTCTCCAGCGGAAATTTCATTGTAGACTTGCTGGTTGTCACCCCGCTTTCCTAGAAACAGATCTTACGAGTTGGACTTATATTTTTGGGTGTTTATGAGGTTTATGCATTGTGTATGACCCAAGACAATAAACATCAATTACTTATCACTTTTCTTAGCTACATTTGCTTCCTTGAACATTTTTGCTAAAAAGTATTGCACCCCTTTACCCACATGACTGCAGAACTATACAGAGCTGGGACCTCTCCAGCGGAAATTTCATTGTAGACTTGCTGGTTGTCACCCCGCTTTCCTAGAAACAGATCTTACGAGTTGGACTTATATTTTTGGGTGTTTATGAGGTTTATGCATTGTGTATGACCCAAGACAATAAACATCAATTACTTATCACTTTTCTTAGCTACATTTGCTTCCTTGAACATTTTTGCTAAAAAGTATTGCACCCCTTTACCCACATGACTGCAGAACTATGCAGTGCTGGGACCTCTCCAGTGGAAACCTCATTGTAGACTTGCTGGTTGTCACCCCACTTTCCTAGAACAAGATCTTACGAGTTGGACTTATATTTTTGGGTGTTTATGAGGTTTATGCATTGTGTAGGACCCAAGCCAATAAACATCAATTACTTATCACTTTTCTTAGCTACATTTGCTTCCTTGAACATTTTTGCTAAAAAGTATTCCACCCCTTTACCCCACATGACTGCAGAACTATGCAGAGCTGGGACCTCTCCAGTGGAAACCTCATTGTAGACTTGGTGGTGGTTGTCACCCCGCTTTCCTAGAACCAGATCTTACGAGTCGGACTTATATTTTTGGGTGTTTATTGGAGTTATAAGATGTCTATATAGGGCTTCGCTCTTAATTCTGCCCCACGACTTCTCAGAATGCTTTGGTTTCCGAGCTCCTCTTCTGAGAAGTATGTTTTTCCCGAGCACTTCTGTTTCACTTGTTTTATAAGTCAAGAACACACAGTCACAAAGTGGATGTCTTCCCCTGATCTCCCCCCTCCTCCCCTGCACAATTTCTCATGCAAATCCAGATTCTTAGCTGGTGCCTTGACTGATGCAGACATAGGGAGGAGGGCAGAATTATGGGAAGGAATCTCAAAAGACTTCTCCAGTGTCATGGAAACAAAGACGATCGCGGCGTACATTTAAATAGGGATATATACAAACATTAGAAATCATTCAAGAAGGGGCAAGCCACATTAATTAGCCTTTTACCCATGTATAAACCGCAGAGCAAAATCGAGGGGGGAGGGGGGTGTAACGAAGGGTTAAGTAAAGAAATTCTGCTAACTGCTGACTAAAACTGTTCCTAACTTAACATCAAACCCAACACTGCGTCATCATGTCTAGTCTACAGAGGGTTAGATCTTCAGAATTGTGGAACAGGTCTAATCTTATAACGTCGCACTACTTAGCAAACAGGAGGATAATTTCAGCATGCGTCTTCGGGCGCTCCTTCCTTGTTTAGGACGGATTGAGGAGCCCTTCTGTTTTACTCAATCACATTCAGAAAATTAGCTGACAAATAGTTATGACTGGGCACTACCATGCTCAGGTGCTCAATATTCGTAACTGGTGAAGAGTGGGCACTACCATGCTCAGGTGCTCAATATTCGTAAGTCGTAACTAGTGATGAGTGGGCACTACTATGCTCAGGTGTTAGTACTCATAACTAGTGATGAGCAAGCACTATCATGCTCAGGTGTTCGGTACTTGTAACTAGTGATGAGCGGGTACTACCATGCTCGGGTGCTCGGTATTCGTAAGTAGTGATGAGTGGGCATTACCATACTCTTGTGCTTGTAACTAGTGATGAACGGGCACTACAATGCTCAGTACTCCTGACTAGTGATGAGCGGGCAATACAATGCTTGGTGTTTGTGACTAGTGATGAGCGGGCACTACAATGCTCGGTACTCGTTACTAGTGATGATCAAGCACTACCATGCTCACGTGCTCGTACTTGTAACTAGTGATGACGAGCGTGATCTACCATGCTCGGTAGTCTTAAGTGGTGATCAGCGGGCACTACAATGCTCGGGTGCTTGACTTGTCTACTGAGTATTACAGAAGTCAATGGGGAACTCATGTTCTGGGATGTTTTTTGGGAAAAATGCTCGAGTTCCCCATTGACTTTCATTATACTCGGTAGAAGAGTCATGCCCATCCAAGCATCCAACTGCTTGTTACGAGTAGTGAGCACCCATGCATGGTAGTGCCTACTCATCACTAGTTACAAGTAGTGAGCGCCTGAGCATGGTAGTACTCGCTCATCACTAGTTACAAGTACTGAGCACCCGAGCATTGTAGTGCTCACTCATCACTAGTTACAAGTACTGAGCACCCGAGCATGGTAGTGTCCACTCATCACTAGTTACGAGTACAGAGCACCCGAGCATGGTAGTGCCTGCTCATCACTAGTTATGAGTAGTGAGCACCTGAGCATGGTAGTGCCCGCTCATCACTAGTTACAAGTACTGAGCACCCGAGCATTGTAGTGCTCACTCATCACTAGTTACAAGTACTGAGCACCCGAGCATGGTAGTGTCCACTCATCATTAGTTACGAGTACAGAGCACCCGAGCATGGTAGTGCCTGCTCATCACTAGTTATGAGTAGTGAGCACCTGAGCATGGTAGTGCCCGCTCATCACTAGTTACGAGTACAGAGCACCCGAGCAAGGTAGTGCCCACTCATCACTAGTTACGAGTACCGAGCACCCGAGCAAGGTAGTGCCCACTCATCACTAGTTACGAGTACCGAGCACCCGAGCAAGGTAGTGCCCACTCATCACTAGTTACGAGTACTGGACACCTGAGCATGGTAGTGCCCACTCATCACTAGTTACGAGTACCGAGCACCCGAGCAAGGGAAGTGTCCGCTCATCACTACTGACAAAGTTTTACTTTTGACTACTAATACAACTGGGGCATCCATGATTAGAATTATAATTATTCTCACCAGTATAATGTAATGAGTGTAGCAGAGTAAAGCACAAAACCACTAAGACCTTTCCTGGAGTCAATGGAGAAGTGTTATGATGAGGTCGGGTGCCACCCTACAGTACATTTACTTAGTCGCTCGTCAGTGCCCTGTAAACTTTCTGCACAAGAGTTGAAATACAGTACTTACAGGAGGTTGTGAATTTCTAAAGGTTAATATTGTACATGGCCAACACAAAAAGAGGGTTTCCCACTTGGGACCCCTCAATGATCCAGAAAATAAAGGGGTTTTCCCTGACATCAATTTATCTGTACAGATACAGATGGGATATTTTCTGCAGCACAAGTCTATGAAAGACTCTTTGAGTATGTGCACACAAAGTCTATGAAAGACTCTTTGAGTATGTGCACACAAAGTCTATGAAAGACTCTTTGAGTATGTGCACACAAAGTCTGTTTTCTGAGTTTCTCTAGGCAAAGCCACTTCAGGAAAACACAAGCAGAAGCCGCTCGAAAAATCCACATGCTCCTTTTTTATCAGCTAGTGCCTGTTCACACCTGTGGGTCAGTCTTTTTGATATGTTTATTATGCTTTAAACATCTTCATTGCTTCCAAACTATGAAGTGCTTAAAATTAGTAGCAAAAGACTGAACGTGTGAACAAGTCCTTCTTACTATGATGTGCATTATTTTTTTTTTTGCGTTGGTTTTATGAACAGATTCCAGGTGGAATCTACCTGAAAAAATACGTCATGTGCACATACACATACGGTACTGAGTCACTCAGACCCAACTAAAAATGCTCTTTCTTTGGACCATGTCAGATTGGCTGTATAATCATTTTGGAAACCTTTCCCACCTGATATTAGGCCGGCGTCACACGGTACGATCTATTGTGCGATTGTACCCGCCCCCGTTGTTTGTGCGTCACGGGCAATTCATTACCCGTGTCGCACAAAGTCATTAAACCCCCGTCACACGTACTTACCTCCCGCACGACATCGCTGTGGGCGGCGAACATCCTCTTACTGAGGGGGGAGGGACGTGCGGCGTCACAACAACGTCACATAGCAGCCGGCCAATAGAAGCGGAGGGGTGGAGATGAGCGGGACGTAACATCCCGCCCATCTCCTTCCTTCCGCATTGCCGGTGGGACGCAGATAAGCTGTGTTCAGCGTTCCCGGGGTGTCACACGGAGCGATGTGTGCTGCTTCGGGAACGATGATCAACCGGAGCACAGAAGGAGGACTGACATTTTAAAAATGAACGACGTGTCAACGATGAACGATAAGGTATTTTTACTCGTTCACCGTGGTTCGGAGGTGTCACACGGTATGACATCTCTAACGATGCCGGATGTGCGTCATGAATTCCGTGACCCCACCGACATATCGCATGATATATCGTAGCGTGTGACGCCGGCATACGTATTATCAGAATATGTTCAAAAAGGATTATACAGACATTCCAACTTGGACTTTCAAAGTAAATAAACCGGCCTCATTGAGTATAAGAAGTCTATTTAGTGATGTATGCAGTTTGTATAGTAAAATATAATTGAGGGAACATTAAGGAGCAAAGGCTCAAAATAGGGTCTTATCTGTGTGACACAACAAGACATGCGCTTAATAATGGAGCAGCTGCTGCAGATGCACGAGTGCACAGGACAGTGCAGAGAAAGCACAGAAGACGTGTTCACTCCGCGCTGCTGCTGAAGACTTTCTGAAGGAATATCCAGGACACACCAGTGGACACAAGTGGCTGTTATTCAATTTATTTCAAAGCTATTACAAGCCTCTTCTTCAGGAATGGGGGTCTTTTTCTGAAGAAGAAGCTGTAATGGCTTTGAAATGCATTGAAGACCACTAATCTCCACTGACGTGTCCTGGATCTTCCTTCAGAAAGTCTTCAGCAGCAGCGCGGAGTGAACACGTCTTTTGTCTGCAATAAAATGTAATGACGGATTCACTTTAAGAGCATTAATGTGCATTTTTTTTGCATGAAACTGGTTATAGTTTTGGCAGTTTAAGGCCCTGTGCACACAGTGCAGTTTTTGATGCGTTTTTGATGCAGTTTGTGTGTACAGTTTGTTGCCCTAAACTCCATGCATATCCTGCCCCAGCAAAGTCTATGAGAATTCAGAAAGGCTCTGCAAACGTTGCTTCTTTTTTGCCTGCAGTTTTGGGTGCAGAAAAATGAAGCAGCATGTCAATTCTTTTTGCGTTTTTCTACTGAATATAGTGAAAAAACTGCATTGGTAAAAATGTATGGGAAAGAATGCACCAAAAGGCATCAAAAAAAGCACTGAAAACGCGTCAAAAATGCATGCATTTTTATGCGTTTTTTCAGCCAGAGGTGCATTGTTCTGCCAGAGGGGGCGTTTTTTGCTGAAGAAACAAAACTGCAGTGTGCGCACAAAGCCTAACTTTGGATAACCAGCAACCTTCCTCCTAGTAGTTATGAGGAAAAGGCGCACTGGTAATTTGCTAAAAAAACAAAACAAATAGAAGCAAATCCTTTTTGCTTTCTATAAGAAAACCCACACTTGTCCACATCACATTTCAACTACTTTTCCAATACAATAAAAATTCATTTAATATCTTGATTTTAATGAAGTTATCGTTTATCAAACTTTAGTCAAATAGAGATTAGGGTTTACCTTACAAAAGTCTGACATGTTTGTTTTGTAGAACAAGAATTGCCCCACAAACTCTGCTATCCATAGGCAGAAGCCATCTGTGCCTCATAATACTCAATATCCAGGTACTTGACCTGGGACATTAATACACATAAGAAAACACACAACATAGAAATATTTACAAAAGACAAATTAAAAGAAAAAATATCCATGACTGTATTAAATAGGGTTTAGATACTTTATTACATTACAGTGATTATATAAACTGGTATCTCTTTACAGAACAAACTTCTGTATGCAAATGTATTTTTATTATTTCTCTTTGATGGTTATCTGGGTATAATCCCAAGGTTGTGGCCAAAGAGATCAATTCCTTCTATTAAGGAATATATCTGATAAGAGGAATAATTGTTTTTTTTTCTAATTTCCTGTTAGACTATATTGTTACATTTGGTCCCTTGACTTTGATCTCAGAAATAAGGCAGTGGGGGGTGGACACCTAACACATCCCAGGGATCTAAAGGCCCCGTCACACTTAAGCGGGCTTTACACGCTACGACATCGCTAATGCGGAGTCGTTGGGGTCACGGAATTCGTGACGCACATCCGGCCGCATTAGCGATGCCGTTGCGTGTGACATCGATTAGCGATTTTGCATCGTTGCAAAACAGTGAAAAATCGCTAATCGGCGACACGGGGGTCCATTCCCAATTATCGTTACTTCAGCAGTAACGAGGTTGTTCCTCGTTCCTGCGGCAGCACACATCGCTGCGTGTGACGCCGCAGGAGCGAGGAAGCTCTCCCTACCTGCCTCCCGGCCGCTATGCGGAAGGAAGGAGGTGGGCGGGATGTTATGTCCCGCTCATCTCCGCCCCTCCGCTGCGATTGGGCGGCGGTTCAGTGACGTTTCAGTGACGTCGCTGTGACGCCGCATGGACCGCCCCCTTAGAAAGGAGGCGGTTCGCCCGTCACAGCGACGTCGCCGGACAGGTAAGTATGTGTGACGGCTCTGGGCGATGTTGTGCGGCACGGGCAGCGATATGCCCGTGTCGCGCAACAGATGGGGGCGGGTACCCACACTAGCGATATCGGGACCGATATCGCAGTGTGTAAAGTAGCCTTTAGGTCCAGTCACACTAAGCAACTTACCAGCGATCCCAACAACGATAGGGATCGCTGGTAAGTTGCTAGGAGGTTGCTGGTGAGATGTCACACTGCAACGCTCCAGCGATCCCACCAGCAACCTGACCTGGCAGGGATCGCTGGAGCGTGGCTACACAAGTTGCTGGTGAGCTCACCAGCAACCAGTGACAAGCCCCCAGCGCCGTGTGGAAGCTGCTGCGCTTGGTAACTAAGGTAAATATCGGGTAACCAACCCGATATTTACCTTGGTTACCACCGCACGGAGCTACACGTGCAGAGAGCAGGGAGCAGCGCACACTGAGCGCTGGCTCCCTGCTCTCCTAGTTACAGCACACATCGGGTTAATTTCCCGATGTGTGCTGCAGCTAAATGTGCACAGAGCAGGGAGCAGCGCACAATGCTTAGCGCTGGCTCCCTGCTCTCCTAGCTACAGCACACATCGGGTTAATTTCCCGATGTGTGCTGCAGCTACATGTGCACAGAGCAGGGAGCAGCGCACACTGAGCGCTGGCTCCTTGCTCTCCTAGTTACAGCACACATGGGGTTAATTACCCGATGTGTGCTGCAGCTAAATGTGCACAGAGCAGGGAGCAGCGCACACTGCTTAGCGCTGGCTCCTTGCTCTCCTAGTTACAGCACACATCGGGTTAATTAACCCGATGTGTCCTGCAGCTACATGTGCACAGAGCAGGAGCCGGCACTGACAGTGAGAGCGGCGGAGGCTGGTATCAAAGGTAAATATCGGGTAACCAAGGACAGGGCTTCTTGGTTACCCGATGTTTACTGTGGTTACCAGCCTCCACAGAAGCCGGCTCCCTGCTGCCTGCACATTTAGTTGTTGCTGTCTCGCTGTCACACACAGCGATCTGTGCTTCACAGCGGGACAGCAACAACTAAAAAATGGCCCAGGACATTCAGCAACAACCAACGACCTCACAGCAGGGGCCAGGTTGTTGCTGGATGTCACACACAGCAACATCGCTAGCAACGTCACAAAAGTTGTTCGTTAGCAGCGATGTTGCTAGCGATGTTGCGTATGTACGGTAGATAGATAGACAGACAGACAGACAGAGAGACAGAGGGATAGATAGATAGAGGGATAGAGGGATAGATAGATAGAGGGATAGACAGATAGATAGAGGGATAGATAGATAGACAGATAGATAGAGGGATAGATAGATAGATAGATAGATAGAGGGATAGAGGGATAGAGGGATAGAGGGATAGAGGGATAGAGGGATAGAGGGATAGAGGGATAGATAGATAGAGGGATAGAGGGATAGATAGATAGAGGGATAGAGGGATAGATAGATAGATAGATAGAGGGATAGAGGGATAGAGGGATAGAGGGATAGAGGGATAGAGGGATAGAGGGATAGATAGAGGGATAGAGGGATAGATAGATAGATAGATAGAGGGATAGATAGATAGAGGGATAGATAGATAGAGGGATAGATAGATAGAGGGATAGATAGATAGAGGGATAGATAGATAGAGGGATAGAGGGATAGATAGATAGATAGATAGATAGATAGATAGATAGATAGATAGAGGGATAGACAGATAGATAGACAGATAGATAGATAGACAGAGGGATAGATAGATAGAGGGATAGATAGATAGATAGAGGGATAGAGGGATAGATAGATAGAGGGATAGACAGATAGATAGATAGAGGGATAGACAGATAGATAGATAGATAGATAGATAGAGGGATAGATGGATAGATAGATAGAGGGATAGAGAGATAGATAGATAGAGGGATAGATAGATAAAGGGATAGATAGATAGAGGGATAGATAGATAGAGGGATAGATAGATAGAGGGATAGATAGATAGAGGGATAGATAGATAGAGGGATAGATAGATAGATAGATAGATGGATAGATAGATAATAGATAGATAGATACATGATAGATAGATGTTGGAAAAAGGTAGCCTTTGACCAAAACGTCCTGTGATATGGGCCATTAAAGAAGATTTTATTTGAAAGAAAAGTGGGGAGGGCTGCCTTCTGATTTTTTGGAAATAGATACATTTGGAGAGTTATGTTGATGTTCCAGAATGTGACCTGATTATATTTGAATAAATTATTATTTTTTTTTTCTCAAGAATAAATGTAGATTGTTGTTCATGGGAAAAAAAGAAGCCATTTGCTGAAAATAAGCCCTAGCGCATCTTTTGGAAGAAAAAAAAATAATATAAAGACCCTGTCTTTTTTTCGGGGAAACGCGATATCGCTTCCTTTGAGACATATGTAAGGAAACAATAGTTTGTCTGTCCACATTAACTATAGCCAGGTGACTTGTTTTGAACATTTATATATTAATAAATTGGTATTTAACAGGAATATTTTACTATAGAAAACCCCTTTAATAAAGGAGCTGTCACAGTAGTCAGCTGACTGTGGGAAGCTAGTCCCAGCCTGCGACATATGGTGACCACTAAAATAATACATCATAGGTTAAAGTCTACAAGTGGCTCCCCATTGTGGCTCCTGGAAGCATGGCCCAGAGGGATTTCATGTAAATGTACTATTCATATAGGGATTGTCCTGATAAGTCTGGTTGCCCCATACCTATCCTAAGAGTTCCCAGAGACCTTTCAGCTACATGGACGATACTTATAAAATGGCACAAGAAAGGTCGTGGAGCCCTGTTACAGATTTTCATTTCAGAAATTTCAAAAGTTATACTTTTAGGAAAAAAACTCAAAATAATTTGCGGTAAGTTTACTCAGAGCTAGAGTTGAGCGGATCGGTTATAATCCGGGTCCGGCGGATCCGGATCGGGTTGCCGTAGAAGTCTGGATCCGATCCGGAATCCGCGTCCATGTAAATCAATGGGGAGCCGGATCTGGGACGAGAGAGAAAAGAGAGAAGAAGAGAAGAAGAGAAGAAGAAGAGAAGAAGAAGAGAAGAAGAAGAAGAGAAGAAGAAGAAGAGAAGAAGAAGAAGAGAAGAAGAAGAAGAGAAGAAGAAGAAAAGAAGAAGAGAAGAAGAGAAGAAGAGAAGAAGAGAAGAGAAGAAGAAAGAGAAGAGAGAGAAGAAAGAAGAGAAGAGAGAAGAGAAAGAGAGAAGAGAGAGAAAGAGAGAAGAGAGAGAAAGAGAGAAGAGAGAGAAAGAGAGAGAAGAGAGAGAGAAAGAGAAAGAGAAAGAGAAAGAGAAAGAGAAAGAGAAAGAGAAAGAGAAAGAGAAAGAGAAAGAGATCCGGATCGTGCACCCTGAATCCCGGGTACTGGTCGGACTCGGATCGGACTCTCAAACTGTGCGGATCCGGATTTTGCGGATCCGGGTCCGCTCAACACTACTCAGAGCCCATACACTATAAATTTGGCCATACATACTGTATGTTAGGTTTAAGCAGATCGGTGATCAGATTTCACAATACCAACTGTATACATTATTGAATAGATCTCTTGAAACCGATGAGGATAACAGATAAAGATCCATATGAAAATTGCTGCATACATTATTATTATTATTATAAAAATTCATCTCAGTCTCTGCCTACTTATCCTTATTGACAGCTCCTCAGTGTGCCTCCTCTCTGCTGAGATCTCACACTGCTCAGTACAAGCTGCAGCTGTCAGTCAGTCATGCTGGGTGGGCAGAAACTGAGTACACCTGGTCTCTTGAGCTCTCTCACTCTATAGCTGGAAAATGTTCTTTTCAATATCAGTATTATACAGACAATCTGAGATAGATTTCAAAGTAAATACACCAGTTTCAGCGCATCTAAGAGATCTACGTAATAATGCAGTCAGTTTGTATTGTGAAACCTGGTGACAGATCCACTTGAATGTTGCCTTAGCTTGTTGATAGCAATAGGATTGGCAGGGTGATATGTATGGAGGATTAATGTTCATGTACATAGGGATGACCTGGGGCACGAAACGACCGCGTATCAGGCTGCTGCCTGGTAAAATGGCTAGATTATTGTGAAACAAGCGTTCTTAAAGGGAATCTGTCAGCAGGTTTTTGCCCTCTAATCTGACAGCAGGATAACGTAGGGCAAAGATCCTGACTCCAGCGGTGTGTCACTTACTGGACTGCTTAGTGTAATTTTCATAAAATCACTGTTTATTCAGCAGTAGATCATCATTAAAGGACTATTTAGAGTGCTGCCAGGTAGTCCAGCATATTCATGAGCTCTGTATAGGGCCTGAGCCACACGGCATGAAAATTGGTGCGAGTGGAGTGCGATTTAAAAAAAAAAAAAAAAAAAAAAAAAAAAATCGCATTCCACTCGGACCAATATGTGTGTCAGCACCCATGAGTGATTATTTTCTCAGCCCTAATCGTACCGAGAAAACAATTGCAGCATGCTGAGACTGTAATGCGAGACTCTTTCTCTCGCACCCATTCAAGTCTATGGGGCGAGAGAAAAATCGCACCGCACTCGCATTACACCAGTGTTCCCCCGAGTGCAGGGCGCGAATAACAATAGCCGGCTACGGAGGAGAGAGGGAGATAAATCCTTCCCTCCCCTCCTCAGCGCCGGCCCTCCCCTCCTGAGTGCCGGCCAGCCCCCGCAGTTGAGGTCCGCTCGCACGGTTGGACCTCAGTCGCAGGGACACTCGCATGACACTCGGCTCTGCTGTACTGCCAGCATGAGCCGAGTGTTATGCGAGGGGATCGCACTAATCCCCTGTGGCCCCAGCCTAATTACTAGATCTGCAGCAGAGAAAACATTGATTTTATCAAAATGACAGCACACAGCTCAGTAAGTGACACATTGCTGGAATCAGGGTCTCTGCCTCTACATTATGCTGCCCTCAAATGGGGGAGCAAAAACCTGGTGACAGATTCCCTTTAAAAACACCCATTCATGGTAATCTTTCAGTGAAAATGGTCTATTACTCTATCTACGGCACATTTCTGGAGAGAAGGATTGGGCTGATGGATTTGGATATGTCCAATCATTTTGTTCATAGAGAATATAAGCTGCCGCCAGAGGTAACTGGCAGCAATTTTTTCTTCTCTTCCCATACGGAGTATGGACACGACTGGCCAAGATACATTTCCAGGGAAGGGGTCGGGAGAATTTGCCATAGCCTGAATGCGACAGGTTTCTAATGTGTATGGCCAGGTATTTTGTGGCCAAAACCATAATAAAATACAGGATTTCCAATGGGATAAATAGGAAACGCTGACATTGGGTTCACTCAGTGGTTTGCAGTCCTCCGTCCGGTATGAGGAATATATTGGGAAGATGTTAGGTGCGCTGCCGGTGACCGCTCGGCCCATAATCGCCATCAATACAATCATGGATTACATAGCATCCTTCATTGTGTTTTTCAATAATAGGCTTATATAATAAGTGGCTCTGTGATACCATGTTCAGGACGTTATCGGCAATAAAGAGGAAGGAAAAGAAAAAAAACAATCATTTTTTTATTTCCATGACTGCCAGGCCATTTTCCATGGGAGTGTAAATAAGAATTGGCTCCGCTCTCCAGATATAGACAAGAGGGATTAGCTGCAGGATGCCACACTAACAAAAGCCAAGCCTGAGATCCCAGGGCCTGGCACCGCTGAGACCTGGGGACGGGAGGGGAGGCGCTGCTGCACACAACCCTTCTACACAAACCATCCAGGTCATTCCTACAGGCACTGCTGGCACCGGACAAGTAAAAGGAGGTAGCAACACTTTCATCGCTAATCTGACAAAACGTTCTTCGAAAGGTCTGGAGGTCTTTAAAAACAAACAAACAAACAAATAAAAACATGTCTTCAACTGATCACTCAGAACTCTCCAGTTACACAACCAATCATCGTTTGTGCTATGCTGGGGGCTGCAGTTCAGCAACATATTGCACATGTAGCAGAGCTAAATCTGTTAAAGGGACTCTCTCACCAGGTTTTTGCCCTCTAAACTGAGAGCAGCATAACGTAAGTGCAGAGATACTGATTCTAGCGATGTGTCACTTATTGAGCTGCTTAGTGTAATTTTGATAAAATCATTGTTTAATCAGCAGGAGATTATCATTACAGGACTACTTGGTGTGCTGCAGGTAGTCCAACATATTTATGAGCTCTGTATAACTGCTAGATCTGCAGCAGAGAAAACATTGATTTTATTAAAATGACAGCAAACAGCTCAGTAAGTGACACATCGCTGGAATCAGGGTCTCTGTCTCTACATTATGCTGCTCTCAGATGGGGAAACAAAAACCTGGTGTCAGATTCCCTTTAACTCTTTGGGGCTGTATTCTGTTCTGTTAAAAGGACTCTCTCACCAGGTTTTTGCCCTCTAATCTGAAAGCAGCATAATGTAGGTGCAGACATCCTGATTCCAAAATGTAGATAAAATTATATTTATTTACATGTACTATTAATGCAAATTTGAGAGATCCTAAAAAAGGTTGTCTAATTAGGATATTTCATCAATATCTGATCGGCTGGGGTCCAACTCCCCCACACCCCCGCTTGTCAGCTGTTCTTAGTGCTGCCAGCAGTAGCAGGTGGTTGAAAAAGCTCAGTTCCGGAACTGATAGTGGCTGCAGCCAGGTACTGCACATCCGCCTGCCATTAATTTGAATGGGTGGCCTGGTGGCTCAGTGGTTAGCACTGCAGTCTTGCAGCACTGGTGTCCTGGGTTCAAATCCCTCCAAGGACATAATAATATTTATTTAGTGCTGTTAATTCCACAGCGCTTTACAACTGGGCAACACTGTCCCCATTGGGGCTCACAATTTAAGTTCCCTATCTGTATGTCTTTGGAGTGTGGGAGGAAACGCACGCAAACACAGAGAGAACATACAAACTCCTTACAGATAGTGTCCTTGGTGGGATTTGAGCCCAGGACCCCAGCGCTGCAACACTGCAGTGCTAACCACTGAGCCACCGTGCTGGCCAAGGACATCTCAAAGGAGTTTGTATGTTCTCCCTGTGTTTGCGTGGGTTTCCTCTGGGTACTCTGGTTTCCTCCAACACTCCAAAGATATACTAATAGGGAATTTAGATTGTGAGTCCCAATGGGGACAGTGTTGCCGATGTATATAAAGTGCTGTGGCATTAATGGCGCTATATAAATGAATAAATATGTATATAAAAACATACTGATAGGGAATTTAGATTGTGAGCCCCAATGGGGACAGTGTTGCCAATGTATGTAAAGTGCTGTGGAATTAATGGCGCTATATAAATGAATAAATATGTATATACAAACATACCCAGCTGCTATCAGAAGATGGAGCAGCTCCAGAGCTGAGCATTTCCAGGAACAGGTGATTGGCGGAGTGCTGGGCATCAGGCCCCAACCTATCCCAAAGATAGACCATCAATGTAACAGCAGTGGACAACCCCTTTAAAATCACTTGGGATTCTCACCTCCAGTCCTCATGGCCCCTAGCAGGGCATGTCTATAGGTGATGGAATTATTAGCAAGGCATCATAAATTGCAAATAAATAAGTTATAGACGGGTGGCACGGTGGCTCAGTGGTTAGCACTGCAGTCTTGCAAAAGGGCTCAGTGGTTAGCACTGCAGTCTTGCAAGAGGGCTCAGTGGTTAGCACTGGAGTCTTGCAAAAGGGCTCAGTGGTTAGCACTGCAGTCTTGCAATATGCTCAGTGGTTAGCACTGCAGTCTTGCAGTAGGCTCAGTGGTTAGCACTGCAGTCTTGCAGTAGGCTCAGTGGTTAGCACTGCAGTCTTGCAGCGCTGGGATCTTGGGTTCAAATCCCACCAAGGACACCATCTGCAAGGAGTTTGTATGTTCTCCTTGAGTTTGTGTAGGTGTTCTCCAGTTTCCTCCCACACTACAAAAGCATACAGTTAGGGACCTTAGATTGTGAGCCCCAATGGGGACAGTGTTGCCATTGTATGTAAAGCGCTGTGGAATTAATAGCGCTATGTAAATGAATAAATATTATTATATTATTATAGACCACTATGCTGACACAAGATATAGGAATATTTTCCTTTCAAAACTATTAAAGACGAAGTGTTAACTTTAAGGTTGGATAAATAAGGTTAAACAATTGCATAAACTGTAGCCCCCTTCTGAAGTCAACAGGTGGGTAAGTTGTGAAGAGTGTAAGCTCTTGGGGTGTGCAGGAACAATGCAGGCTGCCGCAGACCTGAGCGAGGAGGCTGCTTCTACATAGACCGCTTCTGAGTCCTGATCCCAGGCTGCTGCCGCCATGTGCGGGTATAATGTACACAATAGATTGACATGAACTGCCACTGACTTCTAGAGGACAGGCGGCTGGGGAATCACAGCTTTAACCCTCGCTGTGCCGACGGCCATGCAGCTCCTCGCTGTGCAGCCCGGAGCCTCACTGTACACAGCGGCCATTCATGGGTTAATCAATGAGTGGGTGGGGGAAAACAAACCAGTTTTAAAAAACATGAGCCAGCCCCGAGCTCCCACACTGTGTCTGGAGGCTGGGGGGTGTTTTCCTTGCAACAAAATCTATTTCTCCTGGCCTGGGTGCAATGTGCTGCAGAAAACACCGACTATTAACACGTTCCTTGCCGGATCAATGAAATGCCAGGTCCATCTCATCAATATTTGCTGCAATCCATTGTTCCCTTTAAGCAACCATTTGTGATCTTAATGGGATTAGTGACAGAAAGTAGCGAAAAATGTCTTCCCTGCACGATCGGTCCTGCGGCTCGTCCATCTCCGAGCGTTTTCATGCATATTTATAAATACCGGCGCCTCTGTTTATAAATCGTGCTCGAATGTAGCAAAAAAGCAGGATTGGGCGGCGATAAGTGTCAGGAATCGGTTTACATTGGATCGTATATTTAAGCATTGAGCGATTTGGTTCAAAATACAAACTCGGCTCTGCTACAGCCTCACAAACTCAACTCTGCTGCCACATCCGTATGCATACATAACCTACTGTATCCTCACCTATCCCTTGTAGACTGTGAGCCCTCGCGGGCAGGGTCCTCTCTCCTCCTGTACCTGTCTGTGTCTTGTATTGTTTTTGTTTATTGTACTTGTCCCTATTATGTACACCCCTTTCACATGTAACTATGGAATTGATGGCGCTATAATAAAAAATAATAATAATAATAATAATAATAATAATAATAATACAAGGCACACAATGATCATCAAGTAATCCCAGGGAGCTCAGCACCCACTAAAACACACATTCACCCCCTGCTGGACAGGGGCTCAGGCGCATCAGCCCCTGCTGGACAGGGGCTCAGGCGCGTCAGCCCCTGCTGGACAGGGGCTCGGGCGCGTCAGCCCCTGCTGGACAGGGGCTCGGGCGCGTCAGCCCCTGCTGGACAGGGGCTCGGGCGCGTCAGCCCCTGCTGGACAGGGGCTCGGGCGCGTCAGCCCCTGCTGGACAGGGGCTCGGGCGCGTCAGCCCCTGCTGGACAGGGGCTCGGGCGCGTCAGCCCCTGCTGGACAGGGGCTCGGGCGCGTCAGCCCCTGCTGGACAGGGGCTCGGGCGCGTCAGCCCCTGCTGGACAGGGGCTCGGGCGCGTCAGCCCCTGCTGGACAGGGGCTCGGGCGCGTCAGCCCCTGCTGGACAGGGGCTCGGGCGCGTCAGCCCCTGCTGGACAGGGGCTCGGGCGCGTCAGCCCCTGCTGGACAGGGGCTCGGGCGCGTCAGCCCCTGCTGGACAGGGGCTCGGGCGCGTCAGCCCCTGCTGGACAGAGGCTCGGGCGCGTCAGCCCCTGCTGGACAGAGGCTCGGGCGCGTCAGCCCCTGCTGGACAGAGGCTCGGGCGCGTCAGCCCCTGCTGGACAGAGGCTCGGGCGCGTCAGCCCCTGCTGGACAGAGGCTCGGGCGCGTCAGCCCCTGCTGGACAGAGGCTCGGGCGCGTCAGCCCCTGCTGGACAGAGGCTCGGGCGCGTCAACCCCTGCTGGACAGAGGCTCGGGCGCGTCAGCCCCTGCTGGACAGAGGCTCGGGCGCGTCAGCCCCTGCTGGACAGAGGCTCGGGCGCGTCAGCCCCTGCTGGACAGAGGCTCGGGCGCATCAGCCCCTGCTGGACAGAGGCTCGGGCGCATCAGCCCCTGCTGGACAGAGGCTCGGGCGCATCAGCCCCTGCTGGACAGAGGCTCGGGCGCATCAGCCCCTGCTGGACAGAGGCTCGGGCGCATCAGCCCCTGCTGGACAGAGGCTCGGGCGCATCAGCCCCTGCTGGACAGAGGCTCGGGCGCATCAGCCCCTGCTGGACAGAGGCTCGGGCGCATCAGCCCCTGCTGGACAGAGGCTCAGGCGCATCAGCCCCTGCTGGACAGAGGCTCAGGCACATCAGCCCCTGCTGGACAGAGGCTCAGGCACATCAGCCCCTGTCTGGCCACTGGTTGACAATAAGAGTCTGCTAGGCAGGTGTCACTTTACCAAAGGAGAGGAGGCGGCGCATTTATCAAAGTCTTTAGCTTACAAAAGATAACAATAACTGGCTATGGAGGGGTGTACCTGGTGCATTAACACATGCTTCATTGATCCGACTCATGTATGGAAGCGCAAACATGGAAAAAGCTTAATTACAATTAATAACATGGCTAGGCGCAGCTCTGCACTGCAGTTGGACAGCCGTGTGCTCTATTAATTCTTGGTGACACTGCGATGACCTGTGACCTGCACAGAATAGCATCAAATGAAGTCATTCCGCCTATTACTGTGTAATGGTGGCTGCCAGATTAATAGGCTGCATGTAGCACTCCCAGCCCATTCCGCACACTTTGAATGAGACACTTGGTGCCATAGTACACCGTAGTACAGTGTGGTGCGAGCCCCTATGTAGTCTGGGCGGTGTAACCCCTTCAAGGCCGGGGTGCTACATACTAGCCATTGTAGCCAGAGGAGGATGGCTATTTTACAGCACCAAATCATTAGGGGCATAAGGCAGACCCTTCTGTTTACACAGCTTTCTGGCAAATTTTAATCCTATTAGTGCACCCCCTCCCTGTGCAGTCAGTGGCATTAATCTAGGATCATTCAGACATTATTTCAGTAACACTGCAACTGTAAAATAAAGGAGCTGGCTATCAATAATCCAGGCACTGCGCAGCTGTCCTTGTTCTGTGCTGCACATTATATAAGACAATCCGGCCATAATAGCTGCTCTTCCAATCTGATCAGTCACGCTTTGACAATTGTTTAGTCTGGTAATGCTCATTATATAATGACAAGCCCTATAATCATGTCCGACCCTCTCCCCATCACACTTGGCTGCTGGAGTCACCGCTGTATAACCCATTAAGATACATACTGCACTTTGGATTGACTGACACTTCATGGTCCAATTCACAAGCCTTGGAGGCTGTCATATGGGATGATGGGGTACAATGACACTTGCATCAGATACAATGACACTTTAGGGAGAGGTCTAGCTATAGGCACTGCCTGTTACTTACTGGTATATAGGGCTCCATGCGTGGTGCTTCTGTGCGCTGGGAAACCAGCAGCATTTTGGACTGGAGATCCACCAGATATTACATCCACTTTGGTTTATTGGTAAAACCCCAAAATAAAAAGATACAGTCAGGAGGAAAGTAGATATTGCAGTGTCTATGTAAATGTATATATTTTCCTTTTAGACTCCAGACAAAAGCATCCCAGTGAGGCAGTTGGCTAATGATTCACCCAGTGCCTGTCTCAGACTGCTCACTACATTTCCATCAGCCCACAGTGCTCACTTCAAGGAGGAGTCTCTGGGCTTTAAATTACTGATAGGACATTTACAACTGCTGTGTCACCAGGGGAGGAGGAGGCAGCCTGGAGTCACTCAATCTTAAAGGGGAAACAAGCGTTCACTTTACACTGCTCATTCCTGACAATTACATCCCAGTGTGGGAAAGTAATGGACAGGGAGCATTTGCAGCAGCCAGCCCTCCTCCCCCCCTCCCCGCTTGTTACAGCATGATGTTCACATAGGAGGACGCACAATCATAATTACATTGTAGGACTAATGATAGCAATGATAGAAATGCAATTAGGTGAACAATAAGTGAAGACGTAGAGAATTTGTTTCTATTCGAAAGTATCCATAGTGTGCAAAAGTATTATTATTATTTATTATTATTATTTATTATTATAGCGCCATCAATTCCATGGCGCTTTACATGTCAAAGGGGTGTACATAATAGGGACAAGTACAATAATCATAAACAATACAAGACACAAACAGGTACAGGAGGATAGAGGTCGTAAAGTAAAGTAAAGTAGACATTAATATAATTAATCAAATTGATCATCAGTTGTGAAGAGTAGAGATTAGCAAACCCGAGGTTCGGTGTTCAAACATTTAATAAAAAAACAGAGTTCAGATTCGGAATTAATAATAATAATAATAATAATAATAATAATAATAATAATAATAATCTTAATTTTTACATATCGCTAACATATTCTTCTCCTCTCCCCTCCTGTACCTGTCTGTGTCTGGTTTTGTTTATGATTATTGTACTTGTCCCTATTATATACACCACTTTCACATGTAAAGCGCCATGGAATTGATGGCGCTATAATAATAAATAATAATATTCTTAATTTTTACATATCGCTAACATATTCTTCTCCTCTCTCCTCCTGTACCTGTCTGTGTCTTGTATTGTTTATGATTATTGTACTTGTCCCTATTATGTACACCCCTTTCACATGTAAAGCGCCATGGAATTGATGGCGCTATAATAATTAATAATAATAATCTTAATTTTTACATATCGCTAACATCTAACATATTCTTCTCCTCTATCCTCCTGTACCTGTCTGTGTCTGGTTTTGTTTAGGATTATTGTACTTGTCCCTATTATGTACACCCCTTTCACATGTAAAGCGCCATGGAATTGATGGCGCTATAATAATTAATAATAATAATAATAATAATCTTAATTTTTACATATCGCTAACATATTCTTCTCCTCTCTCCTCCTGTACCTGTTTGTGTCTTGTATTGTTTATGATTATTGTACTTGTCCCTATTATGTACACACCTTCCATATGTAATGGCCATGGAATTGATGGCGCTATAATAATAAATAATAATAATAATATTCTGCAACGCTTTACATACATTTGTGAGACCCCCTGAACTAGTCATGGTGTCACAGGGTACTGTACTCCTCTTTTGGTGCAGAGCTCAACCCCCCATTGTTCTGGGATCTTAACCTTTGGTATCAAATCCTAACCACACCTCACACCACACCCTGTCAGGCACACCAGTGGGTGGTCTAGCTGGAACAGGGCCACCCGCCTAGGGGTCAGGCAGACTGGTGGGAGGGGCAGAGTCAGAGCAGTGGTAGCCCTCAGAGAGTGAGGAGCTGGAGGGAGGTGGAGCTCCCTGGGAGACGTTGACTAGGTCGCAGACGGTGGTCTGGGACCGGAGGAGTCGGAGACCCGGTCGCAGGGTATTAGAGAGGCATGCCAGACTTAGTTTGGAAGAATGGTGGGGTACTGGAGCCTAGATCAGGGAGTAGCTTCACGCAACCTGATAACCTGTGGAGGATAGTCTCTTTATGAACTTTCCCCAAGAGCTCAGAGATCGAAGGCATCAACACAACGAGGGGGATAGTGTTTTCCAGCTTATGCGGCCCACTGAAATCCCAAGTGTCAGCCATTGAGAGCACAGCTCCTCTATTTAATTATAGGGAGCGAGACCCCGACAGCTTCAGGCCAAGGGGTCACTCAGAACATCTAAATTCTAGTGCATGGAGGCAGGTTACAGACCATCAGCAATACCAACAGGAGCAGACTCCCGGACGAGCTCCCCTGAAGTGGCAGCGGCACCCAGAGACTTGGTTTACTACTGTGTCAGAGTCTGCATTATGGTCGCATCAACACCAGCATGGCCTGAGTGACTACACTGCCTTCCCATGCGTCCAACCTACACTACGGTCCCCTACACCTCCACCATCCAGTCCTGGGGCCTCCCCTACCCGTGGAGGGAATGTCATCTGGCTGCCCTGCTCCATCTCCCCCGGGTACTGCCCTTACCGCAAACCACGGGTGGTGTCATAAACATTAATCCCTGTAAATAGCCCCCCTTTCATTTTCGGGTGACCCTGAGCCCCCGGGTCCGGAGACCCTCGAGCCACGGCAACCCTGGATCCGAGCAGTCCGACTACTGCAGGGGCGGTACACATTGACAACACTGTCCCCATTTGAGCTCAAAATCTAAATTCCCTATCAGTATGTCTTTGGAGTGTGAGATTAAACTGGAGACCCTAGAGGAAACCCATGTAAACATGGGGAGAACATACAAACATCCTACAGATGGTGTCCTTGGTGGGATTTCAACCCAGGATCCCAGCGCTGCAAGACTGCAGTGCTAACCACTGAGCCACCCCTGGAGCTCAGGTACTTTATGTTTTTAAGTGGCGTTTTTATGCTACTGAATTGGTTGCATGGGCACTAAGGCCATGATTAATCAGATATAGTGTTTATACCTTACAACAAACCCCTTTTTTATAGGATTGTCCTATGGGAAGGACTCTAAAGCTTGTCAGGTTTTTGCTTACACTTTTGTTAAAAAGAAACAGAGGTCGAGTTCGGAGTTCGGGTGCTTTAAGTATGAACACTATGTGCGAGCTGCTTGCAGTGTTTGATCGGCTTGCACTAGCGGTAACAACAGCATGATCAGACGTAGTATGCACCCAAAAAAATGTAAAAACCTGCCCTCCGCCTCTGGAAGTGCTCTGTTTATGTCGGGCTACATTTGGGCAGAAACCCAAACTGCCAAATTAGTGACTTCCATTGGGATTCAGGTCAAGTCCGGGTCCCAAACCAAACTTTATCCAACATCCGGCTGCACCCACCAAACTGAACTTCCACAGCTTTGCTCATGTCTAGTGATGTGCGAGCTCTGCCATGCTCAATTGCTCGATACTTAAAACGAGCAGTCAGATGCTCAGATAGGCTCAACTTGTATACTGAGCATAATGGAAGATGTTCAGGAAAAATGCTAGCATTCCCCATTGACGTCCATTATACTTAGTACACAAGTCGTGTCCGTCCGAGCATTAACTGCTCGTTATTAGAACCGAGCACCCGAACATGGTAGTGCTCGTATATCACTAATCATCAGTATACATGTCTAGTTACGACATGTCACAAAACGCAAAATACAAGATGGTTTCTCATGTCAATCGACTATAATAAGTCTAGCCTGTTGCTGATGAGCACAGTTTTTGAAGGATATATCATCCTGATACTCCATAACATTTTATATATTCCTGCCAATTTTTACAACTGCTGGTAGGGGTGGTACAGTTTAGGTTTCAACTCTGCCTGGGAGCTTTACCAACTTTTCATTGCGTCCCGCTGATCTCCCCTTTATCTAGGATGCTCCTGGGTGTTTTATACATTACCTACACTATATGGTCTAAAACAGAGGTCCCCAACTCCAGTCCTCAAGGCCCACCAACAGTGTAGGTTTTTGGGATTTCCTTAGTATTGCACAGGTGTTAATGTAATTACCTGCCCAGGTGCTGGTTCCAACAGCAGTGCAATGACTACACTGCCTTCCCATGCGTCCAACCTACACTACGGTCCCCTACACCTCCACCATCCAGTCCTGGGGCCTCCCCTACCCGTGGAGGGAATGTCATCTGGCTGCCCTGCTCCATCTCCCCCGGGTACTGCCCTTACCGCAAACCACGGGTGGTGTCATAAACATTAATCCCTGTAAATAGCCCCCCTTTCATTTTCGGGTGACCCTGAGCCCCCGGGTCCGGAGACCCTCGAGCCATGGCAACCCTGGATCCGAGCAGTCCGACTACTGCAGGGGCGGTACACATTGACAACACTGTCCCCATTTGAGCTCAAAATCTAAATTCCCTATCAGTATGTCTTTGGAGTGTGAGATTAAACTGGAGACCCTAGAGGAAACCCATGTAAACATGGGGAGAACATACAAACATCCTACAGATGGTGTCCTTGGTGGGATTTCTCATGTCAATCGACTATAATAAGTCTAGCCTGTTGCTGATGAGCACAGTTTTTGAAGGATATACCATCCTGATACTCCATAACATTTTATATATTCCTGCCAATTTTTACAACTGCTGGTAGGGGTGGTACAGTTTAGGTTTCAACTCTGCCTGGGAGCTTTACCAACTTTTCATTGCGTCCCGCTGATCTCCCCTTTATCTAGGATGCTCCTGGGTGTTTTATACATTACCTACACTATATGGTCTAAAACAGAGGTCCCCAACTCCAGTCCTCAAGGCCCACCAACAGTGTAGGTTTTTGGGATTTCCTTAGTATTGCACAGGTGTTAATGTAATAAGGAAATCCTGAAAACATGCACTGTTGGTGGGCCTTGAGGACTGGAGTTGGGGAACCCTGGTCTAAAATATTGGGACACCTACATATTACACCTACAGGAGCCTTTATGACCAAACATTCTAAATCCATAGGTATTAATATGGAGTTGGTCCCCCCTTGGAACTATAATAATGTCCAATTTTTCTGGAAAGGATTTTCATAAGACTTTGACCAGACAAATGCTCTTCTGAATGGATAAATATTCAAAAATTCACATAGACACAGCCTAGACACTGATGGTAGAGCAGGGCCTGGCTCGCAGTCTCCACTCAAGTTCATCCCAAAGGTGTTGGATGTGGTTGTAATCAGAGCTCTGTGGGACATGTCAAGTGTTTCCACCCCAAACTCCTTAAACCAAGTGTTTACTGAGCCACAGCCATGCTGGATTAGAAAAGGTCTCATCAACATTGTTCTAACAAAGTTAAAAGCCTGTAATTGTCAAAAATGTCTTGGTACGCTGAAGCATTAAGATATACCTTCATTGGAACTAAAAGCCCCTGACAAACAACCCCATATTATGCCTCCTCCAAAATTTAAAGCGGGCACAATGCAGTCAAGTAACATTCTCCTGGCATTTAGCAAACCCAAACTTATCCAACAGATGCCAAATACAGATGGGCAAGTTGTTACTCCACAGAAGATGTTTCTGATGCTCTAAAGTGCGGTGGTGGCATGCTTCACACCACTGAAGCTCCCGACGCACAGTGTTTCTGCTGATGTTAATGTGAGAGGAGGTGTGGACTGTGTAACTTTACGTTGTCTCCACTTCATGGCTGAGTTGCCGTAGTTCCTTCCACTTTTCAACAATTCCCCTCACAGTTGAAGTGGAATATTTAGGAGGGAAGACATTTCTTGAATTGACTTTTTACACCACTGGCATCTCTTACAGGTTTACACAGGTATTAGCAATGTGACACCGGGACAATAGAACGTTCAGCGTGTTTCCAAACACTGAGGGAAACCCAGGGGAGGTGTTTAAGGAAAGCCCTTACGATAGATAGAGGTGACTACCTAATGTCCCTAGAAGGGTCCTTCCCCGGTGTGCTATCATGTGCCTAGGCCCTTGCCTACCCTGACATTATCCTGTCTCATGAGTAGGGCAGCGAGATACTGGTCCTACTACTACAAAAAGACAACATGAGGAAGGTAAGAGAAACAGATGTGGAAAGATACAATAAATAACAATCCTAAGTTTCTTCAAAATTAAACTTCTTAGCTGCAACTAAAACGACACCTCAGCTCCTCCAGAGACTGGCTCCTTCAAAGTGGTCAGTGTAGAAACTCTATTATTGGAATGGAGTAAAGCCAGGAGTGGGTAAATATAATGGCAGGACTGATGACAAGATGCTGCAGCTGTGATAAGGCTATGAGGAATCTCAGCAAGAAGGGAAAGAGTCCTTAACCCTTTCAGCATCAACTGGAGGTAAATCCACTCAAATACAAGATGTAACCTGCAGACGCAACACACTTGTGACAAGTAAGCTCTTTACCATCAGCGATTCTGTTACAAACCTGAGTAAAGGCAGACGGCATGATAGGGGCGTAAGGTACAGAGGTACCACATGGGGTCACACAGAATGGCCACGGTTGGGTAGTCTACAGCTGTAGTATCTCTGTATATGTACAGGAGACTAAACTGATAGCTCTAAAGTAGGAGATGGAAATCATCTGATTTACCAATTCCAAGTGATCCCATTGCTTTGTCAACAATATGATTTGTCTTAATATGTTTGCCTAATGAGAATCTATGACAAGTATGTGAATATGCCATGCAGTGAATTATCGCTCATGTCTCTCAGATACATGTCAGAGTAACACAACTGAGATCAATAAAAATGTGTTCAATACATTTTCCTAACAATTCGATGAATCCTACGTGATGGTTTGGTACCTTGGATCCAATTATAGTTGTAATTGATTATTATAACAATGGCTCAGTATTATTAAGTCTTTAACCAACTTCCATTTCCAGAGCGGCAAATTTAGAAATGTGTAATGTGGCTCCCTGTTATAATTTGTAGTACGGCTGCAATATCTGGACTCAGGCAAGCAGTCTCCGGCAGGGAAACAGGTGAATTTCCCGGTGGACCCCTGTGCAGTAGTGGCACCGCACCCTCCTGTATAAGCATATGTATTGTTTTCACTTTATGGTGTTTTATTTTTGTATACTTAGTTTTTCCTTTTCTTTTCAGGCAAAACTCTAATGAAGGCTTCCTAGAAGCTGAAATGTCGTTTTGCATAGGTTGAGGTGCACCTTTTTTGCAAAAAATTAAAAAATAAAAAAATTATAAATTCTATTTGACCCTTTGTTATCTCTTGAGTGCTGGAGTTATCCTTTGTGATTACTGACATTTTCTCCAGACCACCTATTTATATTCTGTTGAGCCGGACCCTATTTTGTATATTTATTTTGCAGGAGACAGCAAAAGATGTCCAGCCTTTTTTGCTCTCAGTTCACATACTGGGAGCTTGTGGAAGGTGAGTTGTCTAGCTCCTTTCACAGGATGTTTGAGCTTGATGTCAGCCATTGTTGCGGTGGTTTTGTGTTGGTGGGGTGGTGTGGCCTGGAGTCATGGGGACTCGCCTTGCAGCATGAGTGTTGGGAGGCACCAGGTCACCTGCCCTGCTGGTGCACTGTCGCTCTCAGCGGTGGTTGGTACGCAGCACCTCACCTTTAAGGCTGTAGATAAGTTAGGGACCTACTCAGAGTCTGATCTGATACAGTCTGATCAGAATGTTAAACCAAGAACCTCATGTTCAGGTATAACATTTTTGCCTAGCAGCATTAGATCAAAGTATGATTTTTGGATGTGTGGTTCATGTCCTCTTTCTCCAGCTATTGTAGAAATAAGTGATATCTCCATAGATGATGAAAAACAATTTAGAATCTATATGAATTGGACAAATAAAAAATATCTGTATGAAGTTGCAAACATTGTAAACTGCCAAAAATCGTCTACCATGAGATCTATTTATGACAACTTGGACACAGTATGTCCCAGTAAATACATAAGCCCTTAGGCTAGTTACATACACTGCTCACAAAAAGTTAGGGATATTTGGCATTCGGGTGAAAGTTTTGTAAAATGTAAAAAGTTCACGATACCTTGATATTTAATCATGACAGTAGGGAATTTATGTAGAAGCATGCAATAGGGATTTCCTTATCTCAAACTATTTATTGAAACAAAAGCCAACAAGAATGGTGGGTATACCCCACAAAAAAGTAAATGTCTTCGTAACTTATCATGGAGCCTTGAGCATCAATTACTGCTGACAATGACGTCTCCTGCTGTTCACAAATGGAGTTATTGTCTGCAGTGCCTCAGCATCACATTCTTATTGAAGGGTGGCCCTCAGGCCATTACGCTTCTGGGGTACAGAGTTACGAGCCTCTACATGGTTACTCAACTAATTCCATAGCTTTTCTATGGGATTCAGGTCTGGAGAAAGTGCAGCTGCTCCATTTGAGGTTCCCCAGTCGCTAGGAGCTGTTCCCTAATGATGTAACCTCGATGAGCTGGAGCATTGTCATCCATGAAGATTAAATTAGGCCTGTGTTGTTCATGCAGAGACACAATGACTGGAATAATGATGTTATTAGTAGTCGGGGCTTTCACTGTACGGTTCACCCAGTGTAGGGCAGTTCTGTATTGACTAGACACACCGGCCCACACTGTAACACCCCCAAAGACTCCTCTGGTTACAATATTGGCTGATACATAACGCTGTCCTTGATGTCTCCAATATTGTTGGTGGCCATCATTTCTGCTCAGCATGAATCGACTTTCATCAGTGAACAAAACTGAGGCCCATTGGTCCCTTGTCTAGCAAGACGATGATGCCTTTGCCTAGTGGTGTGGTCAGGTACCCTTACAGGTCTTCTAGCATTCAGACCATATTGATGTAATTTTTTTTTTTGAATGGTCTGATGTGTTACTTGGGTGCCTCTCACCTTCCACAAATGTGCCTGGAGTTGTGTGGCATTCATCCTCTAGTTCCAAAGTTCGCAATAAAGTGGTCATCAGTATGCAATATGGCCAAAGGACATCCACTTCTTTCCCTTTCTTTGACTCTTCTAGTCTCTCTGTATCTCTGTTTAAACCTGCTGATGACACTCTGTGACACTCTAAGCTCAGTAGCCTGTTATGATCCGGAACCATGGAAGACCACCACAAATCATTGGCAAAAGGTGACAAGAGCATTGGCAACTAATCTGGCCGCCATCCCCTTACTAACCATCACAACTAGAAGTAGCCGAGGGGTGAACTAACATCCTGTGCACCGCGAACCCAGCCGGAGAACTAACTATCCTAAAGGTAGGAAAGATGAATAACTCTCTGCCTCAGAAAATAGACAAGAATAGCAAGTCCCCCACATTCAAAGACTGCGGTGATATAGGAAAAACACAATACACAGGTAGATGACAGGATTAGCAAAAGTTGAGGCCCCCGCTGACTAAAATAGGAAAGGACAGGAAAGGGACTGATGGTGGCCAGAGAAAAACCCTGCAAAATACCAACTTCCTGATAGTACAAAAAAGGCCCTCAGATCGCACGATCTGAACTCCGTCCTATACCAGGTGCCCTTGTCATACCAATGAACAGAAAACAAGAATCATAACAAAGTCAACAAGCCACAAACACATGGACCCAAAGGAGCTATACTCCAAACAGAACTGCAGGGAGTTCCTCAACAATCCACTGAGGGGGAAAATCCCTGCAAGCAAATAAACTGAAACCAACCACAGCAAATGACAAACCCAGATAAACAAAAGAACCAGACAATAAATAAAGAGCAAGCACTTATCTGGGGAAGATGTGGTGTAGAGCAGGATTAAGCAGGCTAGAGATACAAAGAACAACTGACATCCGGCAACAGCCTGCAATCAGACCAGGATTTAAATAAGCAGAGAGTTAGCAAAGGAAACACCCACTGCACAACACATGGTCCAAGTCCAAACCATTCCTGGCCACCAGAGGGAGCCTCCCAGCAGCCAAAACATAACTAACATTCACAAAAGTGGCCACTTCCATCTGAGAACATCCTGCAATGGCGTGGTACTGCTGATCAATTGTTTAATGTCGTCTTGGTCTCATGATTTCAAAATGTGATCAGCATGATGAGGAGAACTGTACAAATGCCAATTCTAATTGAAGCCTAAAATTTATGGGGCGATTCAAGGATCAAACATCTCTAGTGAATTTTGCCATCAAGTTCCTTGTTAGCGAGAAGGAAGATGTGCAAAATGTACTGAAACATTGAACAGTTGGATATTTGCATCCAAAAGATTAGAGAAGGTCACATTAAATTCCCCTGGAAAAAGTCAGAGGGCATTTTAGGATCATCCTAAAATTTCACCCGAAAGCAAAATATCTCTAACTTTTGTGAGTGTATTCATTTTGCCAAGATACAGTGAGCATTGCACTTTTTTTTCAAATCATAGCTGTCCTTTTGCTTCAGCAAAACTAATTTGTACTTGTTTTTAGGATGTCATCTCACCATATCATCTCACCCTGTACGAGGTCACCCGAACCAAGTGACTGTCTGGTTTTGTGTTCCCATTCTCTACTGCAGTCTTCATCGTTTTCTTAACTTTTTGAAATCCATGCAACTTTCTTACTCCTGGCAGCTGCCCCTTTAATTACAATCAAAGATCCATCTGGACTTCTACTTTCCCACCCAACCTCTATAGCTGGACCCTCAAAGACCGTAAGACCTGACTACGTTTCTAAAAGTGCCATGACAATGACACCAATGAGTTAAGGCTCCAGAGGACTCTTTTCCTGAATTTTAAAAGAAATCGGCAAAGAAGGAACTAAAACCTTTCATTTGAGGTGGTTCACCTGAATTTATTCTGCTGACAGAGATTCTACTTTCAGTGGAAAAGTGGAATTTAGCACTCAGCCGTGGTGGCAGTTCACAATCTCCACCATAGATAGGTTGGTCTGTGCTCCGCTTTGCATGAACAAAGGCAGCATGATTAGCTTGCATTAACTGCATTAACTGTACATTATAATCTATGCTAGATCTTTTCACTGATGGTATCATGGTACACAAGAGAAACCAGCTAATTACATTTTTCAGGTACTTTCTAAATACCCAATAATACATGTCCCAAGGAAGTCCACTCACATGGTTGTCCAGGGCTACCCTGACAATAATGTCAGTATACAGTTGGAGTAATGGCTGTATGTGGACTACAATGCTTGGAGTGAGCGAGGTTCTCCTGAACTGGACTGATAACCTCATAGACACATATGAGGGTGCAAGTAGGGGTTAGGAGACCTGGGCCACTCCAGGTATTGCTGTCTTTTTACAGACCCTGAAATGCATTAAATGTGAACCAGTCTTCTTCAAATTAAAAGATGCATGAAATCTCTCAGCAAAGCAATTTCTTCCCTTAATAGGTGTTACAGTCGTAGAGGAGCGGCAAACGTCTAAGAGTGGACCCACTGGTCCGCACACTGGACTCCCCTGGAGGAGCTAACCTGAATTTGGCCCCAGGGGGCCAAAGTGCACGACTGCCAGGACCAGTGATATTGGCTCTTACGGACAGAAAAGACTCTCTAGTCCAGTGCAGATGTGGCGACTCAGATGTAGCAGCATGGATATGGTGGTAGCTCAGACGTGATGGCACGGGGGTGATGGTAACTGAGACATGGCAGTACGGAGGTGATGCTATCTCAGACATGGCAGCATGGAGGTGATGGTAGCTCAGATGTGATAGCATGGAGGTGATGGTAGCTCAGACGTGATAGCATGGAGGTGATGGTAGCTCAGATGTGATAGCATGGAGGTGATGGTAGCTCACACATGTCAGCACGGAGGTGTTGGTAGCTCAGATGTAGCAGCACAGAAGTGGTGGTAGCAGACTCTAGGAAGAGACACAGTTAATGGGTACAAGTAACTGGTACTAGAACACAAGATGCAGGACACGGTAATGGGTAAGGGACCTGAGAGCTAACAACACACTACGGATAGCAACATTGCTCAGGCACCTACCTAAGGTAGGAGTGCCTTAAATACCTTCCAGGTGATTATTGACCTCAGGGATCACTTCTGGTTAATAGGATGACGGCCCTTTAAGAAAGTTGGTGTGGCCACGTGTGCACCCTTCGGGCACTCCCTGAAGGCCTGTGTGTGGCTTGGAAAAAGGAAGAGGCCACAGCAGGCCCCGGGCCAGGGACGGAACGCACTGCACCGCTAGACAGGTGAGGAGAACGGTTCACCAGCCAAGGCATGAGAGCGGGAGCATGCAGGGGTGCTCTGCTGGAACTGGGCGCTACAGTTAGCTTCTTGGCGTGAAGTGGTTGCCTACTCCTCCTACAAGTTTGCATGCATCAATTACTTAACCAGCTCCCCCATGGTCTTTGCCTTGCCTACTTTAAAATAAAAAAGCAGTCAAGCTGTACAACCTACAACCATTGCATGCATCACATGCACCATTTGTGGACAATCCCATAAGAAGGAGACACAAGTGGGATAAGACCTAATAGAACAGAGTTTATTGCAGGCTAAATAAGAGGATGCTTTCTGTCAGCAAACGAAGTCCAACAGAAACACTGCTTTCTTCCACAAAGAAAATCATATAAATCCGTGAACCTTGGCAAATTCAGTCTTTATTAGTCTTTCATGGTTCACACACGCAGAATATCACAGGAAGTCTCACTTTGTAAGGAGTCACAAGAACTAAGTCAGTGTGTGACAGTAGGTTCTTACCATTTTCTACAGTAAATCTTAGCTTTTCAGTTCCACCAGTTCTAGGGATCTGTGTTTTTCACAGATAGAAGACGTACCTATTATAGTCTATGGGGCTGTTCATATGTCCATTTTTTTCCCCACAAAAGAATGGATGAAAAGTGACAAAGTAAGTCTAAGGGCCGCTTTACACGCTACGACATCTCTAGCAATTGCTAGCGATATCCAGCGCGATAGCACCCGCCCCCATCGTTGTAACGATATGTGGTGATCGCTGCCGTAGCGAAAATTATCGCTACGGCAGTGTCACACGCACATACAGTACCTGTGCAGCGACGTCGCTGTGACCAGCGAACCGCCTCCTTTCTAAGAGGGCGGTTCGTTCAGCGTCACCGCGACGTCACAGCAGCATCACTGAACCGCCGCCCAATAGAAAAGGAGGGGAGGAGATGAGCGGCCGGAATATGCCGCCCACCTCCTTCCTTCCTCCTTTTCTGGTGGACGCAGGTAAGGAGATGTTTGTCGTCCCCGCGGCGTCACACATAGCGATGTGTGCTGCCGCAGGAACGACAAACAACATCGTTACTGCAGCAGCAACGATATTTGGGAAGGGACCCCCATGTCACCGATGAGCGATTTTGAACGTTTTTGCGACGATTGAAAATCGCTCATAGATGTCACACAAAACGACATCGCTAAAGCGGCCGGATGTGTGTCACAAATTCCGTGACCCCAACGAGATCGTTTAGCGATCTCGTAGCGTGTAAAGCCCCCTTAAGCATCCATGAAAAACTCATGCACACGGATGGCATGAGTGTACAGTACATTGGAAATGATAGGATGACTTTTGTGCTCTCTTATCAAACAGTGTTAACCAAATGTCCTATGTTATTTATTGCTCTACTATTTACTTTATTATTGGCTATATGCTCATTTTGTGTTTTTCTCTTGGGTTTTGTCTGTCAAATGGCCATGGTGGGAACATGCTCCTGTTCTCCTGTTGTACATATACTAACTCTTTAGCCTGCTTTATACGAGACGATGGATTGTACCCGCCCCCGTCGTTTTTGCGTCACGGGCTATTAGTTGCCCATGGCACACAAACTCGTTTAACCCCCGTCACACGTACTTACCTTCCGGACGACTTCGCTGTGGGCGACGAACGTCCACTTCCTGGAGTGGGCGGGATGTTCGGCGTCACAGTGACGTCACACGGCAGGCGGCCAATAGAAGCGGAGGGGCGGAGATGAACATCCCGCCCACCTCCTTCCTTCCATTCAGCCGTCAGGTGCCGCGGGAGGCAGGTAAAGCTGGTGTTCATCGTTCCCGTGGTGTCACACGGAGCAACATGTGATGCCACGGAAACGATGATCAACCGCCGCCATTTTAATTAAACAATTTATGAAACCTAGCGACGAGTACACGACTCACGATTTGTGAGCGATACTGCGTCGCTAGGAGGTGTCACACGAAACCTCGTCGTGCGGTATGCCGGATGTACGTCACGAAAACTGTGACCAGAACGACATATCGCACAATCTATCGTCTCGTGTAAAGCCCACTTTACTCTGGCTCAATCTTTTGTTCTTTTTCTAAATAACAGATGAATGCGGGCATCACACAAAGCGATCTATCGTGCGATAGATCGTCGGGGTCACGGTTTTCGTGACGCACGTCCGGCTTCGTTGGCGACGTCGTCCCGTGTGACACCTACGAGCGATCGCAAATCGGTGAGAAATCGGGTATCGTGTACTCATCGCTTATTTTTAAAAAATCGTTTATTTTACTTTTCGCCGGTTGTTAATCGTTCCCGGGGTAGCACACATCGCTCCGTGTGACACCCCGGGAACGATGAACACAGCTTACCTGCGTCCTGAAGCACCCGACGGCTATGCGGTAGGAAGGAGGTGGGCGTGATGTTTACGTCCCACTCATCTCCGCCCCTCTGCTTCTATTGGCCGGCTGCCGTGTGACGTCACTGTGACACTGAACGTCCCTCCCCCTTCAGGAAGAGGATGTTCGCCGCCCACAGCAACGTCGTTAGGCAGGTAAGTACGTGTGACGGGGGTTAACGACTTTGTGCGCCACGGGCAACTAATTACCCGTGACGCACAAACGATGGGGGCGGGTGCGATCGCACGATTTATCATCCCGTGGACGCCCACATTAAGGCCCTGTCACACATAGAGATAAATCTGCAGCAGATCTGTGGTTGCCGTGAAATTGTGGACAAACAGTGCTAGGTTTGTTGCTGTGTACAAATGGAACAATATGTCCATGATTTCACTGCAACCACAGATCTGCCAAAGATTTATCTCTGTGTGTGACGGGGCCTTTAGGCTAGTGTAAAGGTGGTGTCACACACAGCGACAACGACGTCACTGCTACGTCACCATTTTCTGTGACGTTGCAGCGACGTCCCGTCGCTGTCGCTGTGTGTGACATCCAGCAACGAGCTGGCCCCTGCTGTGAGGTCGCTGCTCGTTGCTGAATGTCCAGCTTCATTTTTTGGTCGTCGCTCTCCCGCTGTGACGCACAGATCGCTGTGTGTGACAGCGAGAGAGCGACGAAATGAAGCGAGCAAGGAGCAGGAGCCGGCGTCTGGCAGCTGCGGTAAGCTGTAACCAAGGTAAACATCGGGTAACCAAGGTGGTTACCTGATATTTACCTTCGTTACCAGCCTCCGCCGCTCTCACGCTGCCAGCGCCGGCTCCCTGCTCTCTGCACATGTAGCTGCAGTACACATTGTGTAATTAACCCGATGTGTACTGTATCTAGGAGAGCAAGGAGCCAGCGCTCAGTGTGCGCGGCTCCCTGCTCTCTGCACATGTTGCAGCACAGCGACGCGTGTCGTTATGATCGCTGCTTCGGCTGCTGTGTTTGACAGCTAAGCAGCGATCATAACAGCGACTTACAAGGTCGCTGCTACGTCACCATTTTGGTGACGTAACAGCGACGTCGTTGTCGCTGTCGTTTAGTGTGACCCCAGCTTAAGACTCCGGTCGTATAGTCCGCACCACGCACTAGCACCCGATCTCCTGGTTAAAAGGGCACTTCTTGCACTGGGGTGCTATCCGGATCGTCCATTTCCTGAAACTTTTGTTCCACCAATCTTCTCAGTGTTTGCAGTTGTGTCGATGGTCTCGCACCCAGGTACTGATGTTGGCTCTTGCGCAATGTTCCTTAGGATTGAGCTCCAACTCAGTGATCTCACAACCATTCCGATCGAACAACAACATGTAGGGTTATATCTGGTGGTGGTGTGGATTCAGTTGTTGTATATAGTACACATATTAGTTCCTAGACGAATTCGGGTCATCTCATCTTCTGGTTTTCCTGCACTGTTCTCCACATCTGCAGCAGCATCCTGTTAAAGCACTCACAATCTCCAATACCGTGAGGGTTGTAAAACGTTGTTCAAGACTTATCGATGCCATAGAGTCAATGTAATTCTTCCATGACCTTACCCTGGAAGCAGGACCCTTGATCAGAGTGGATCCTTATTGAGGGCCCGTACATACAGATCCGGCAGATGGCCGAGTTACTTACTCAGCCATCTGGTCTCTGGTTGGAGTCACAACTACAAATTTAGTAAAGTGGTCGGTCATTATCAAGCAGTATTCATAGCCATTATCAGATGAACCAATCATGAGGTAGTCAACCATCAAGACCTTGAGTAGCTCAGTTGTTTAAATAACTAGGGTGAGGGCTCTTTATTATGGCATCTTGGTTAGTTCATACTACCAGCATCTTCGGCGGGTTTCTTCCACTACACAACGTAATTGAGGCCAATACACAAGCCTCTGCAATTACTGAATAGTTCCTTTCATCTCAAAGTGTACACCTCTTTTATGCACTATTTTTGACAGGACCACCATCATTCCTTCTGGCATTACCACCTGCCATGTGGTTCCAAATTCCTTGAGCAGCTGGATTCTTCTGTACAACAAGCCATTCTTCAAGGAGAGCCACTCCCACTGACCAAGAATCTGAAAAGCACTGTTTGATAGGGTCTCTCTCTATTCTTTGGTAGGCCTCTGAGCAAGGTTCACCCACTTTCGCAGCTCTGCCAGTTCAGGGTCAGACTGTTGCAATGTTGGGTTTCCTCTTTAGAGTCTTGGGCGGCCGTGCCGAAACATCTGAGGTCAGGGGTCTCACCTCTCAAGCTCTTCATTCACATTGCTAGTAGATTTCTATTGAGATACTGTGGATAGGGTGTCCGCTTGATTATTCTCAGCCTGTGACCTTTAGGATATTCTTTACTGTAATTTAAACATTCTGACAATCCACTGGTGCTCCAGGGCCCTCAGCTATGCATTTTTCAGGTGTACTAGTGGATTGTTATTGGTCTGCATATTGACTTCCGACCCCGAAACGTATTCTGCAAATTTCTCTGTCATGGTCAACATCAGGGCTAACAGCTCTTACTTGAAGAAGCCATAGTTATCAGGGTTCTCAGATTCCCTCAAAGACTCACTAGTATAGGCGATCATCCGCTTTTGTCCCTCCTGGACCTGGGAGAACACCGCCTCCGGGCCTTAAAGCCTTCCATCCATATACAGGACAAAGGGTTGAGAAAAGTCTGCATACACTAGGATGGGGGTATCAGCAGTGCAACCTTCAAGGCCCGGAAGACCTCCTCCTGTCTTGGGTCCCACTGCATGCACAAATCCTTTTTGCTCCCAGCTGTCCCCCTCAATAGTTCATGCAAAGGGGCTGCGGTCTTGTAAAAGTTCTTAATAAACTGGAGATAATATTCAGAAAGTCCCAGGATGGATCTCAATTCTCTTAGTGTTGTAGGCATAGGCAATTTTTGTACAGCAGCCACATTCTCTGTGCGATACACTCTTTCATTAGTGACGGTATGCCCCAGGTACTCAATTTCTGAAACAGTTAACTTTTGAGGGCCTAATCTTCAGCCCATACTTTTGAAGCTACTCCAGTACCTGCCCAAGTCTGCTAAGGTGCTCCTCGAAGGTGGAAGTGTCGAGGGCGGGGGCCAGCTTTTCCCGTCGCGGGGGCTGCTCAGGGAGGTCGCGCTCGGATCTGGTGCCTTCTCTTCGGTGGCTCGAGCGGGCCGGACCCGGGGCTCGAGCAGCGGTCCTCGCCCAGGAATGAAAAGTGAGGGGAGTTGGATTTTTGGGGATGGATGGAGTGTTCGTGACGGTGATGGTGGGCACCACCGCTGCTGGTGACGGATTTCCCGGGATAGATGGTGGGGAGCAGCTAGGTGTTGGACCCTCTGTGGTTAGGGGCTGGTGGTCCCGGGGCCCTTTAGGAGGTTGAATTCCTCAGGATGGGTTTTGGCAGGGTGCAGGGTCGTGGTGCAGCGCAGCGCGGTGCCGGATGGCACTGATTTACTCACTCAGACACAGATGGACAGAGTCTCTGGTAAACCAAACGGCTGGATGGACGGGGACTGCAGCCGGCTGTGGTGTTCTCCCTGGACGGGTTGATGGTGGCTGTCGTTCCCTGCACCTGTGTTTTGTGTTTTGACCCCAATGCCTGAGCCCCGGGAGTCCGCTCCCCGACGTATATGTGCCGGAGAAGCCAGTTTGCCCGCAGACGCTGGCCCTTTGGCTCTCTGGCCCTTGGCGGTGGCACTTATCCGGTACGGTTGGGCTGTTGCCTTCAATCGGGACTTGGGTGGGAATAAACCCCTGAGGTCCAGACCGCAATCAGAGAATTTGACTAAAGGTTGGCTTTAAGCCTAGTCAGGGTCTGAGTACCCTGCCTGGTGCTTGGCTCCAATCTGCTCCCCGATTCGGTACCGGCGGGCCACCGCCCGACCCTGGTCCTACGGTTCCGCTGACCTTCGCCAACTCCTGCAGACGGCCACCACCGTCTGCCGACCTTGCTGAATGTGCCTGGGTTCCGACCCAGACACCAACAGTTTTCATTCCTCACTCACTACAGGCCACAACTGGACTGACTACTGTGTTTTTCCCGCCTCCAGGCTGTGAACTCCTCGGTGGGCAGGGCCAACCGCCTGGCTCCACCCCACCTGGTGTGGACATCAACCCTGGAGGGTGGCAACAAGGGTTTCATGTTTGACTGGTGTGCCCTGTCCAGGGAAGGGGGTGTCTGGTGTTGTGTAGTGACCTGTGACCCCTGGGGTCCAGGGTGTCACAGAAGCAAAGATGATGATGTCACTGAGGTATATATAAGTTGCTTCAAAGTTAAGTTCAAATCTTTCCAGACATCTTTCCATGAGGCTTTGGAATGTAGAGGGCACATTGGTGAGCCTGAACTGCATTCAATTGAATTGGAATAACCCCATAAGGAGTATAAAAGCTGTCTTCAGCAAATCTTCTTAAACCATGAGTATGTGCCGTCCCCGTGCCAGCAGCCGGGCTGCTCGGATCTGGATCCGCGGTGGCTCGAGGGGTCTCCGGACCTGGGGGTCGTGCGGCCACTCAAAAAGAAGGGGGGGGGGACTATGTACAGGGGGAATGAGAATGTTTGTGACGCCACCCACGGTGCATGGTAATGTGAGGGACCACCGCTGCGGTTGGGGAGCCCGGTGACGATGGTGTGGCAGTATGATGTTTTAATCCCTCCGTGGGTAGGGGGTTGGTGTCCTGGGGCTCGTCGGACGGTTGTTGGATGGGTGCCGCTGGGGTAGGAGCAGGGGAAATTCAGTGTACTCACTCAGTCCAGGGATAACAACAACGACACCTTGTACACCAGAATTCTGAGCACCACTGCAGCTTGTAGGGAGCACACGCTTGGGTCCGTGCCCTTGGTGTTGCTGTTAGCCTGTGGCCCTGTCCTTGGCACCTCTGTCTCGGTTGGACCCTTGGGTATAAAGCTCTTCGGGTCCCACTCACCCTCGGCTACCGTAGTGAGCTTGCTCTCAGGGTTCACACGTAGGATTTCTTTGGACTGTATTGGGAAAGTCCTATCCCATCAGTGCGCTAGTACCCCGATTTTGGAGCGGGTTGAGGATGACACTTGAAGTCTTCACCCCCGTCGCGTAAATTACCGGAATGCGTGAAGCTACTTTCCGGCCTAGGGTCCACGTACCCCGTCGTGCCATGGCCCCTGCCCGGTGATAGCTCAAGGCCGCCGGCCGCCCTCCTCGGCAGTCCGTGCCCTTGACACTGTCCCCTGCGACCGGGTTCCAGCTCCTACCAGGCCCAGACCAACGTCTGCCACCTAGTACACAGGAGCTCTTCTCCAAGGCCTCTTCTCACGAGAGTCACCACTCCACCTCCTCTCCTTTCACTCTCCACTGCTCAACTCCAACTGCTCAACTGTCACTTTCCTCACTTTCCCCTCACCAACCCCGCATGTGGGCGGCCCTATTCCCTTCAGGCCCCCCAATGGTGTGTCTGGTAGGTTAAAGTGGGAAGTGTTCCTAGGATTTTGATTGGCTAAGCTGTTAGCAACACCAAAGGACCAGGATCCATAACCAAGGAGGGTGGATACTGTGCAGAAGGGCAGATTGCACAATACCCTGTAACGACCTGGTAGGCCAGGGCGTCACAAGTACCTGCTAGTAACCGCTACCTAGGTCAAGAGATGAGAGATATTTAGCTTTTTCCAGAGCAGACAATGACTTTTCGATTTTTGGGATGGGAATAGGAGTCTCGAATCCGTGTTAGTCTACAAAGATTCTCATCTTTCCGTCCTTCTTTCAGACCAACACAATAGGTGCAGACTAGAGACTCTGGCTCTGTCAAATCACCCCATTCCACAGCATATGTGACAATACGTCTTTCCCCTCTTGATACATCTGAGTTGAGATTTGCTGGTACCTTTCCTAGATGGGGGCAGTGCTTTCCATTGGAACTTTGCATTGGATGGTCTTGTTGCAACGGAAATCGTCAACATGGTGGGCAAAGATCTCCTGATACAGCTTCAGTAGCTGACTGAATCTTCCCGCTTGTTAAGGGGAAAAGTCTATTAAATTGGCTTCCATTTGCTCTACAATGTCAATCCCGGATCTCGCCTAGTCCCTGATGTTTCTGCTCAAAAGACACGGCCAGTGTCCATGGATCTCCCTCTACTGGTGTCAGTCGTATGACATCCGACCTCGTGACATCTTCTGGCATTACGTTAACTATGGTCACCTCTTTTTTTGTAGTCAGCTGCAAGCTGGTTCCACTCATGCTCAGGCACATCATTTGTCCTTGACACACACAGTGTCCAATGTTTAGGCAACTAAGAGTCTGGGTATTTCCCTCCTTCTGGATTCTCGATCTTTACCTTCACTTCTTCCAGCATTACACAGGCCCAGACAAGTATGTCGAGCCCTGTCTGTCCCAGGGGCAGCGTCAAAGTGAAGTTGGGGGGGCACCACCACTTTCCCCAAAGGATTGGAGACAGTGGATAACTTTTGGATTTGGCTGGCTTGGATAAGCCGCTGGAATGGTTTTCCACTTGAATAATGTCGTGCTACTCAAAGCCGACCATACCCTTATCGTCCATCTGTCGCTAACTGCCCCACTTCTCTCAAAATGTTCCTTCCCGGACTCATGGTAAGTTCATCTTTGCCATAGCCTTTTACCAACATGATCTCTTTTTGTTCAAGGTTCCTGCCACAGGTACATCTTCATCCACACAAACCCCACAACAGGGATAGGCAACTAGTTAGCAGCCATCAGTCGTATGGTTGTTTTCTGGAATGGGCAAATTGTCATTGATAGTACTCCTCGGACATGGTGGTCACTGGGGAACCTGTATCTATAAAACACCGGATTCTATGTACATTAAATTTGGCCCACGTTGTGGGTCTCTAAGAAGCTATACCTTTTAAGTCTTTATTCCCCATTCCCAGAAGTATCGAACCTTATAGTGTGGTGCTTGACTGATGGTCTTGGTCACTAACTAGTCCACCATTACTGCATTATAATGTTGCATCCTATCGACTACGCCAAGTGTGAGACTCAGGCCAGATATGCAAGACGCAGCAAGGACTACTCAGTTGTGACAACAATGGATTTTTATTTAGCTGGGAACAGGGAAATGGAGAAGGGATGGGTAAGCAAAAAGGGCAATAGAGAAGTCCAAAGAAAATAAATCAGATTAAAGTTAGCATGTTCCACAGTTACACTTGACTGATCGGGTGCATGCAATCACTGCAGGTTATTACAATATAAACATTCTCTTAACAATAACCCAACCCAGGTTCTTCCATCGGGAGGGTCGGTATTACAAGATGGAATTACAGTAAACAAGGAAAACTTAGACTTTCAGATCTATCTGCGATAGTGGTTCACTACACATTGGCACAATTAAGTTGCAATGAGTTACACTGACAGTTAACTTTAGTATTCTACTATTCTCTCTCTTTGTACTGTATGCCAAAGTCCAAGTAACAGCTCGGCTCACTTGGATGCCGCCTCGGAACAAATGTTTTCAGTCTCTAGTTCTTGATGTTGAATCTTCGGTGTTTGAACGCGTAGTCTGATCCTCTTCTGGTATTCGGTGTTCGGTCTCTGGGTTCCTCTGGCTACTATATTCAGTCTTCTGGTTCCTCTGGGATCAATATATTTCCAGATGTTTTCCTCCGTAGGTGACACAGGCCTTGCCGTGCTGCGTACGCATCTGGTCTCCTGGTAATCTTGGCGCTAACTCTGCCTTCTCGCTGCCCATCCAGTTTTTTATATTTTGTAACTGCGCCACAGTTGTCACATGACTCAACATACCCTTGTAACTCTTCCCTCGAGGAAACACATTTCTTACTGATTAGTTCCTGGAGACACTGGTCCTTTGGCAGATGGCGATGTCGGTGTACAAATGCCGTGAAGCAATGGACATGAGTACCCTCTTCTGGCTACACCCTAAACACTAGGAACATTCAGTGTCTGTGCCCACTGTCTACCGCATATGCTACGGACTTCTGTGCCTAACAGTGGCCACAGTCAGGATGGATGTCTAGGCAGTTTCCCACCATAACGACCTATTGTAAAAACATTTATCGCATGGTTTATGTATTTTTTGCAGTGGTCCTCTGTAAAGGAAAGTTTAGCTTGCTGTACTTTCATATACAGTAAAACAACAAGTATGCAGAAGTTATATTATACATCAGGAAACCCTCCCCAATTATACTGCAGGCTAAGTGTGCGTACAAAGCTGCTTTGTTTTTATTACTTCCTGGTATTTGTCTTTGACAAACCCTTATAGATATAGCCATGTGTGGATTACATGTCTTTTTGCGCATTTCCACTGCAGAACAACACAAAGAGCACATATGAATTTTTACCTGCAGATTTTCCACATCTAATGCATTTCTATGGGGGAAAATAAGCACTAACAGTAAAACAAAATGTACTAGCAAGAACAATTGAAATGTTTTTAAAAAAAATGCACAGATTTCAGTGTAAAAAAGCGCATACAAGAGATTGCTATAAATACCATCGAATTTGCTTGAACTGTAAGATGCTGTGAAAATACACAGCTTCAAAAACTCAATGTGGGAACTTAACCTTCAGCTATGTCCACATGGAGTGTTTTTAAAGAGTTTTTTTTATCTGATCTGCTGTAAAATCCATCTAAAAACATTTTCAAAAACTCATTCTATTAATTTCTATGGGAAATTTCCTTTGCTGTTCATATGAATATGTGGCGCCCCTGACTTGGTCAGGCACCACTGAGTACTGCACCCATGCTGGGGGCAGTGCACTACAGGTAATCCAGAAGGCTGACTGAGGTGTGACTACACAGGCGCATAGTAATCAGGTCTCACACATCTACCTTTGGGAGGACTCCTGAGAGATTCCAGGAGGGGGCGTGCCTCCATGTCCACTCAAGGGGTGTGTGTGTGTTAGAGAGCCTGGTTGCTAGGTTGCGTAGGCAGGCACAGTGGAGAGAGGAAGTAGAGAGGAGAGAGGAGTGAAGAGTCTGGAAGTGGAGCTCAGAGAGAGCAGACGTGCAGGACGCACGAGTGAGCCAGTTTAGTGTGCAGCTCAGGGAGAGCAGACGTGAGGAGCAGACCCTGGAGCTGTTGCAGTCTAACAGCGTCCGCGCAGTGACTACCGACGGGGGAGATCGGTCACCTGGTAGTGCCACCCGAAATCCACTCAAGGCTAAAGAGAGCAAAGGGGTGGCAGAGTAAGGGGACTGCCAGGGAGGTACCAGGCCCGCAAGGGTAACAGGTCCCAATGCAGAGATAGATTCACCTTTCTTCTGCTAAACCTGCCTGAGGGGGACTTCAGACCTCCGAGACAACATCACAGAGTCCAGAGCCACATAGCAAAGAGAGGGCCCATAGTTCACAGGAGGCAAGCAGCCGGAGTGACCTGGTCCAGGCTACAAGCAAACGGGCCGAAACGAGGGGAGAACAGACAGCAGCAACTTCCCTGGGTGACCCCCGTAGGGACTTCAAGTCGGGGTCACCACAAACACAAAGGGCTAAGGAAGGCGAGTTGGTAGTCACCCTCATCAGCCAGCCAGAAGGATTCCTGGTTCCAGCCTGGTTCATCCCAGCTACGCCCGGGTTACTCACCCTGCCACCTAATGTGAGTAAAACCCCTGAAAGACATTCTGCTTGTGCGAGTGAGTCATTCTGCGACTTGTGGTGCCACACACTTACACAGGGCCCTGGGGCTTGCCTCACTCTCGGGAGGCCACTACATCTGACTGCACCCACCATCAGCCCCAGGCACCCCTTAATCTGCAGTGTCGGTCACCCTGACTGCAATACCGAGAGTGGTGTCACGAAAATCCTAAGAGAAGGTTCCCTACCTGTGACCAGACTGTTCCTCCACGTGGAGTCCCTGAAGGTAATGCACCGCCACAACACCTGCTCTGGGGCTTCACAAATAATTTTTTATTGTTCTTTTTTTCTTGAAAATGTTTTGAAAAACTCAGCGGAAAATAAGGGTACATTTTCCTTTTTTGAAGCGGATCTTGATGAAATCTGCTCCAAACCAGGCACTGCCAAATCAAAGGACTCAGGAAAAAAACAGACCTTTAGGGTATGTGCACACGCTGCAGATTAGGTGCACCAAAAAGCGCACCTTGTAGCAGAAAAATGCACCAAAGAATGCCTGCTTTTTTGGTGCATTTTTGGTAAGTTTTTTTTTTTAACAAAAACAATGGCTGGAAGGGCTGAAAAATGCAGGAAAAAACCACACCAACAATTGACATTCTGCATCTTCTTCTGCACCCAAATCGGCAAGGAAAAAAAGAAGCACATCACTTCAGAATTCTCATTGAATTTGCTAGCATAAAGTCCGCTTTACACACTTCAATATATCTCACAATCCGTCGTTGGGGTCAAGTTGTAAGTGACGCACATCCGGCATCGTTTGCGAGGTATCTGCGTGTGACATCTACGTGCGATCAGGATTGAACGCAAAACCGTTGATCGCAAACACATCGTATCTTTGTCTAGAATTGAACGTTTTGTTGCACGAACCTAGTCAATTGAAACGTGTGACATCCCTCATACGATTTTGATGTCTGAGGCTATGTGTGCAGGTGTGCGCTCTGCACCGCAGCTTAAAAAAGGTCCGCTTCAGAGCGCAGCTGAAAAGCTGCGTTCTGATGCGCCTCACAATGTCTGTCATTTACTAATCTCTGTCAGTCGGTCACTATCTCTGTCCCTCTCTCTCTGTCCATGTCAGTCTATCCCTCTTACTCCCTCTCTCATACTCACCGATCACCGGCGCTGCACGGCATTCACACTGCTCCGGCGGCTTTTACTATTTTGAAAAAGCCGGCCGCTCATTAAACAATCTTGTATTCCCTGCTTTCCACGCCCACCGGCGCCTATGATTGGTTGCAGTGAGACACGCCCCCACGCTGAGTGACAGGTGTCTCACTGTACCCAATCACAGCAGCCGGTGGGCGTGTATATACTGTGCAGTGAAATAAATAATTAAATAATTTAAAAAAATGGCGTGCAGTCCCCCCCAATTTTAAAACCAGTCACTGGATACAGCGGTGGCCGCGGGTAACCTCAGTGACAGCTCAGCTGATTGCGCTATTCCCTTCATTAGCTGCGTGGAGCTGATAGGAGCGGCGGTGTCTTCTGCAGCTCCGGTCACCTCCATGCAGCAGAGCTGTAAGCGACGCTGGACTATCCTCGATTACGCCGGACATGGAGGGCTTTTTCGGGCTTATTAAAGTGGTGAGCGAGGGTATATGTTTGTGTTTTTTATTTCTAATAAAGGATTTTTTCATGTGTGTGTGTTTATTTACTGTCACTTACAGATTAATCATGGAAGGTATCTCGGGGAGACGCCTGACATAATTAATCTAGGAGTTATTGGCAGCTATGGGCTGCCAATAACTCCTTATTACCTCGATTGCCAACGCACCAGGGCAAATCGGGAAAAGCCGGGTACAGTCCCAGAACTGTCGCATCTAATGTATGTAGCAATTCTGGGCGGCTGCTGGCTGATATTGTTAGGCTGGGGGGCTCCCCATAACGTGGAGCTCCCCATCCTGAGAATACCAGCCTTCAGCCGTATGGCTTTATCTACCTGGTTTTAATATTGGGGGGGACCGCACGCCGTTTTTTTTAATTATTTATTTCACTGCACAGTATAGACACGCCCACCGGCTGCTGTGATTGGGTGCAGTGAGACACCTGTCACTCAGCGTGGGGGCGTGTATCACTGCAACCAATCATAGGCGCTGGTGGGCGGGGAAAGCAGGGAATACGAGATTGTTTAATGAGCGGCCGGCTTTTTCAAAATAGTAAAAGCCGCCGGAGCAGTGTGAATGCCTTGCAGCGCCGCGCCGGAGATCGGGGATCGGTGAGTATATGAGAGAGGGCTGCTCAATTCACTTACTCAGGAGTTTAGCGGTCACCGGTGAGTCCTAAACTGGTGACCGCTAATCAGGACGCGACACAGACAGAGCCGCAGCATGACAATGAAGTCGGGTGAAGTTAACCCGAGTTCATTCTGATCGTGCGGCTCTTTCTGTGTCTGCTGTCATCTGCCATTCAGCTCTGCTACATGGCTGTCTGTGGCTGCTGTTAGCGGCCATGTAGCAGAGCTGAATGGCAGATGACATAGTAAAATCGCATCCCTACACATTACACACGCTTGGCAAGTCAATAAATAAAAAAAAAAAAAGGTGCCCAATGCATACGTCACAGAACACATGATCTAAAGGATCGCACACAAAATTGACCAATTTAACATAGACTACTAACGCACGTGTGACAGCAAATGAACGACCTACGTGTGATCTCATAAGATCCCGTATGCAACCTGGGCGTGTCACATCGCAAATGCGATTGTACAACTAATTGCAACGTGTAAAGCAGGCTTAAGGATAGACATGCAGATTTGGGCAACAATCTGTATAATTAACGGCACCAAATCTGCTTAAAAAAACGCAGCATACGCACACACCCTAAGGACAAGAAAAATTGAACTTTCTCACAATTGAGCTTTTCCTTAGGCCTCCAACACACATTCGTGCCGCCGTTACGTTTTTGCTCCTTTTTTGTACGTACCGGCGGCATGGAGTCACGTACACCAATGTTACCCTATGGTAACAGGCACACACGTAAAACCACATGAAACGTGTGTCCGTGTCGTTTGTACGTGTGTGCGTTTTTTCTCACGCATATGTCCGTGTTTCTCTGGCATCACGCAGGCACGGACCCGCTAAATTCAATGCGTCCGTGCCTGCACATACGTGACACGTAGCATGTCCGTGTGCTACCCGTGCCGTCCATGTGCGTTTTTAATCGAAAAATCACCTACACATGTTACCAATCCTGCAGTTCAATTAAGTCCAATTAGACACACCAGTATCTCATGATGATGATTTTTCAACGTCATTTTTAATGAAAAATGGATAATTTCAAACGGACAGCACACGGACATTACATGTACGTATCTCACGCATACACCGATATTCCACACGCACACACGGCGAGCATACGCCATCACACGGATGTTACACGTACCGGCTAAACGGACATTAAAAACGGAACACGCACCCGAAAAACGGAGCGTGAGACACGTACGTTTTTAATACTGAAGTGTGGCAGAGGCCTTAAGCTGTTTTTGCTAGTAAGGTTTGTTGGAATGTCTGCCTCAAAAACTGTAATTCTATCTTGGATTTCTACCAGTGATAGCAATAGCTTCAGTGGCATCCGCTCATCATCCACAATTTTTTTTGATGGCTGCTTATGTCGCGGGCGGAGGAGGGGACGCTGCGCTCACCCACTCCTCGGGTCCGGCTGCTGCTCGGTGGTGGCTCGAGCGGTGGGCCGGATCCCGGGGACTCGAGCGGCGTTCCTCGCCCGTGGGTGAAAAGGGGAATGGTTTTGGGGATTGATTGTCCGTGACGCCACCCACGGTTGTGGTGAGGTTGTGACACCACCGCTGCTCTGGACGGGGATCCCGGGAGCGATGACAGGGAGCAGCATGGATGTTGGTTCTCCCCTCCGTGGGTAGGGGGGGTTGGTTGTCCCGGGGCCCGGTGAGGGGTAGGGATGTGTGGCAGGCGGGTTACGGGGCCTGGTGAGGTGCAGGGTCGCGGGGGCAGCGCTGTACCGCATGGCACGGTGGTACTCACTCAGCCAATAATTTACACGGAGTGTCTGGTCAAACAAACGGCTGGATGGACGGGTCCCACAGGCGGCTGCGGTGTTTTTCCCCTGACCCAGTTTAGTAGTGTAAGTCCTTTCCTGCCCCTTCGTGTACGCTCCTCCTGCGATCCGGTTTCCAGCTGGCTCCCCGGTTCGGTACTGGACGGGCCACTACCCTGTCCCGGCTACCTACGGTTCCACCAAGACTGTCTTCCCAGCTCCTGCAGACGGCCACTACCGTCTGTCTCACTGGCTACACGACGGACCTAGGCTCCAACCTAGGCCCCAGTCTGCTTCTGCCTCTCTGCAGACCTCCTCTCTCTTCCTCTGCCTGGACTTGTCTGCACTTGTTTCCTGCCTCAGGCCAGCTAAACTCCTCAGTGGGCGTGCCCATCTGCCTGACTCCGCCCACCTGGTGTGTCTGTCTGAACCCGAGGAAGAAATCAGGTCTCACTGGGGATGAGTGCTTTGAACTGCTGGGGGTTGGGGTGTGTGTGTGTTGTTACCTGTGGCCCCTGGCTTGTCCAGGGCGCCACACTTACAATTACCGTATTTTTCGTTTTTTATAAGATGCACCGGATTATAAGACACACCCCAAGTTTAGAGGAAAAAAAAGTAAAAAAAAGGTCTTTCTTATACTCCGGTGGTGTCTTCCTGGAGGTGGGGGCGCCAGTGGTGGTGGTGCGGGGTCACAGGAAGCAGGGATAGTGCTGGAGTAGGGCGATGCTGCAGGTGCTGTGATGGGAGTGTGCTGGCTATGGGCGTCATGCTGGCTGCAAAGGCTCTGCTGGCTGCGAAGTCTGTCCTAGCTCCGGGGTCTGTCCTAACTGTAGGGGCCGTGGAGAACAGGGCGGTGCGGCGAGTGTCCCACTCCTAGATGCTCTGTCGGCTGTGTGGGCTTCAAAGAAATGCTCAATGACAAGCCAATATCTTATCTGTGTACGTGCCACCTCTAGGCGCCATTTTCCCTAAGTCTGGAAGATCAACAGGCCGGAGGTGGCTTGAGCTGAGATCTTGAGCTGAGAGCTCCATCTGCGCACGTGCTGACTCTGGGTGCCATTTCTTTGAAGCCTGCACTGCTCACTGATCATCTGGAACACCCGCTGTACTACCCTGCTCCACACAGCCAGCAGGGCCCCCGGCTCCAGCACAGGCCCCAGCTGCAAAAACTGGCGCTCGCTGGCTGGACGGGCCCCCTCCACCAGCAGGACCCCCACCTCCAGCATGGGCCCCAGCTGCAAACACTGGCCCTCACCGCCAGGACCGGCCCCCGCCGCCAGCAGGGCCCTCACTGCCAACAGGTCCCCCGCCGCCATCACGGGCCTCTGCCACCAGTACAACCCCCTCCGCCAGAACAGCACCCATTTTCCATCACCCTGGTAAGCTACATTTAGATTGTAAGACGTATCCCTCATTTTCCTCCCAAATTTTTGGGAGGAAAAGTGCATCTTACAATCCGAAAAATACGGTAGTTAAAATATGCCACTGATTACATTATATCACTGCTTGAAAAAAACCATACAAAAATGTGCTACATAGTGGAGCACAAACAAACATGTTGCTCAACCCTGTACATTACAACATGCCACCATACAACTGTATACAATAGATCCTATGGGGTAGAGCCAACGCCAATTGTCTTCAATGAGACATTAGGACATCTACCCTGTAATTTTGCAATTTAGGTGTCACATAGAGACAAGTGAAGCAGTACAAACATTTACACACAGCTTTACACGGGACCCGGCATAATACAGGTACAGTACAGTATAATTTTGCTTATTGACCAGTCATGAGCTAACTCCGTGAAAGTGATGAATTCATCCATGGTTCTGCAGAACAGTGCCTGAGGCTGCACGATTTGTAAATCCATCTATTATTGACTTTCTAACAAGCCCCCTCACTTAAGCAGGAAACGATAACAGATAATCAATCGGGTGAATCATATTCCTATTTTTTCCTCTACCTTTAATGATTGTTGGGGTTAATATAATAAGTTAACATGAGCCCCAATAGGTTATTTACTAGCATAGGTGTAAATTGCATTGCATAGTAATCTCAGGCAAGAATCAATGCTGAGTAGTGAAGAAAAACGAATAAAAGTGTAATGAAGCCTCACTTGATACTATGATTAAGGGGGAACAATTGTGAACGTATAATGTATCCATATTCATGTGCCTACAGAGAACCTTTTCTTCTCCAGCTCTCTTACTATATCTATTTTAGTAAATACATTTGTTTCCCATAAACCCACAATTCTGGATCATCTTTTCTTAGAACTGAGTGATGCACTTTCCTTGTAATTTCTCCGGAAAAAAACATTAACAGGGTCAAAGGGCAGTGTGCCGATAGCACTGATTGGACAATGCGAGAGAATCTAGTGACCCCCCCACAAAATAATAATACCCCATTGACAGATTATTTTACAATGTTCAGATTAGTTCAGTGGATACTCAGTGATTTCCAATCCAGCACCTCGAAATGAATAAAGTCACAATTCCAGGCGTATAAAAACAAAAGCATTAAGGAAAAAAAATTTTGTTTTTTTTTTCAAAGTGTGAACTGTATATGTGACGCCCCTGGACTAGTCAGGGCGTCAGAGGGTACTGCACTTTCTATTCTTTCGTGCAGGGATCAACTCCCCATGGTTCTGGGTTCCCAACCTATTGTAGTGCCTCCATCAGCATCCAAATCCCAACCACACCTCACACCACACCCTGTCAGGCACACCAGTGGGCTGCTGAGTTGGAATAGGGCCGCCCACCTAGGGGTCAGGCAGACTGGTGGGAGGGAAGTAGGGGTAGAGAAGAGTGGTAGCCTTCGAGTAGTGAGGAGCTGGGGGAGTGTGTGGCTCCCTGGGTGGTCTGGGCCCGGAGGAGTCGGAGACACGGTCGCAGGGTATTGAGGCTGGGTGCCTAGACCTGGTCTTGGAGGATGGTCAGCAGCTCGAGTCTAATAACCGGTCCGGGACCGAAAGCATGGCAGGGTACTGGACCCTAGGTTGGGGAGTAGCTTCAGGCAACCCAGCAATTAACCTGTGGAGGACTTTATGGACTGTCCTCAAGAAGCTCAGAGATCAGGGGCACTAGCTCAACGAGGGGGATAGGGCTTTCCAACCCACGCAACCCACAGAAATCCCAAGCGTGAGCCCTTGAGAGCACAGCTCCACTACCAACAAGTAGGGAGCGGGGCCCGGACAGCTTTACGCCAATGGGCCACCAGACCACTTCTAATTTGTGCACGAAGGCAGGCTCTGGACCACCCGGCAGTACTATAGAGGACGGAGACCCGGATGGGCTCCCTCAAGAGGCCAGCAGCACCCAGAACCTCGGTTTACCTTGTTGTCCTAGTCTGCTTTGTGGTCACACCATCACCAAAACCGCCTGAGTACATTGTTCTCCCCTGCTTCTAACCAGCCCTGTGCTCCCCTACACCAGCATTCCCACCATCCAGAGTCCCGGGGCCTCCCCTACCCGTGGAGGGAACGTCACCTGGCTGCCCCGCTCCATCTACCCCAGGTACTCCCATCGGCAGCGGCGGTACTCCCCTTACCGCAAACCACGAGTGGCGTCACAAACTCTTATCCCCTATAAATACCCCCCTTTACATTCGAGTGGCCGCAAGCCCCCGGGTCCGGAGACCCTCAAGCCACAGCAGAACCCCCCCCGATCTGAGTGGTTCAACCGCTGCAGGGCTGGCACATATATCTTGTCATATTTGTAGTTCTTGTAACAAGGCCTGTATTATCAACGCCTGTGTATATGGGTGAAATTGGTAGGTGATATGGAAAAGATGATTTAGAAGCGTGGCACAAATGAGTATTCCTATAAATAAAAAAGATAGAGCAGAAACTTATATAAAATTTTAAAAAACTACAGTTTACAAAATGATCACTATTGTAAGTTGTGAAAAGTTCAGAAACATTGTGTTACTCTCCTCTCCCAGATGCAGCTACACCTCAGCACCTATGGATGTGGCTTCTTGCACCATGCAGCTGTCTCTCGCTGTCTCTCTGGAGAATAGAGACCAGTGGCGTAACTACCGCGGTCGCAGCGGTCGCGATCGCGACCGGGCCCGGGCGGTTTGGGGCCCGCGGGGACCCGGCAGATCAGCAGCCAGCTCCTCTCAGTGAGAGAGAAGCTGCGCTGATCTATCACAGTGCACGCGCCCACTATATGACCCGCTGCCGCCCCCGACACCGGGCCCTCCTGCCCGATGTCAGCGGCGGCACCGGGGCCCCCCTCCCCCGTCACCGCGCACAGTAATAATGAAGCAAAGAGCGGCCGGCGCCGCTCTGCATCATCATTCTGCCCCTGTGCCTGTGCGGTGACGTCACTCCTGTGCGACTGCTGTGCTGAGTGCACAGAGCGCAGGGAGGGAGGATGCCGCCGACCGCAGCACCGGGAGGACGAGCAGCAGTGGAAGGAGGAGAGCAGGGACTCGGGAGTACAGCATCAGTGGAACAAGGAGACGTCAGGACAGAGCAGCAGTGGAAGGAGGAGAGCGGTGAGTACTTGTTTTTTTTTTTTATATATATATGAGTACACGGTGGTCAGAGGCCTGGAGTGGGGAGGCTGCATTATACTGTGCATGGAGGCCTGGGGTGGGGAGGCTGCATCTGTACATGGAGGCCTGGGGTGGGGAGGCTGCCTGATACTGTACAAGGAGGCCTGGGGTGGGGAGGCTGCCTGATACTGTACAAGGAGGCCTGGGGTGGGGAGGCTGCATGATACTGTACATGGAGGCCTGGGGTGGGGAGGCTGCCTGATACTGTACAAGGAGGCCTGGGGTGGGAAGGCTGGATGATACTGTACATGGAGGCCTGGGGTGGGGAGGCTGCATCTGTACATGGAGGCCTGGGGTGGGGAGGCTGCCTGATACTGTACAAGGAGGCCTGGGGTGGGGAGGCTGCCTGATACTGTACAAGGAGGCCTGGGGTGGGGAGGCTGCATGATACTGTACATGGAGGCCTGGGGTGGGGAGGCTGCATCTGTACATGGAGGCCTGGGGTGGGGAGGCTGCCTGATACTGTACAAGGAGGCCTGGGGTGGGGAGGCTGCCTGATACTGTACAAGGAGGCCTTGGGTGGGGAGGCTGCATGATACTGTACATGGAGGCCTGGGGTGGGGAGGCTGCCTGATACTGTACATGGAGGCCTGGGGTGGGGAGGCTGCATCTGTACATGGAGGCCTGGGGTGGGGAGGCTGCCTGATACTGTACAAGGAGGCCTGGGGTGGGGAGGCTGCCTGATACTGTACAAGGAGGCCTTGGGTGGGGAGGCTGCATGATACTGTACATGGAGGCCTGGGGTGGGGAGGCTGCCTGATACTGTACATGGAGGCCTGGGGTGGGGAGGCTGCATGATACTGTACATGGAGGCCTGGGGTGGGGAGGCTGCCTGATACTGTACAAGGAGGCCTGGGGTGGGGAGGCTGCCTGATACTGTACATGGAGGCCTGGGGTGGGGAGGCTGCCTGATACTGTACATGGAGGCCTGGGGTGGGGAGGCTGCATGATACTGTACATGGAGGCCTGGGGTGGGGAGGCTGCCTGATACTGTACAAGGAGGCCTGGGGTGGGGAGGCTGCATGATACTGTGCATGGAGGCCTGGGGAGGCTGCATTATACTGTACATGGAGGCCTGGGGAGACTCCATTATACTGTACATGGAGGCCTGGGGAGGCTGGCAGCATTATTATACATGGAGGCCTGGGGAGGCTGGCTGCATTATTATACATGGAGGCCTGGGGAGGCTGGCTGCATTATTATACATGGAGGTCTGGGGAGGCTGGCTGCATTATTATACATGGAGGCCTGGGGAGGCTGGCTGCATTATTATACATGGAGGCCTGGGGAGGCTGGCTGCATTATTATACATGGAGGCCTGGGGAGGCTGGCTGCATTATTATACATGGAGGCCTGGGGAGGCTGGCTGCATTATTATACATGGAGGCCTGGGGAGGCTGGCTGCTATATTATACATGGAGGCCTGGGAGGCTGGCTGCTATATTATACATGGAGGCCTGGAGAGGTTGGCTGCATTATTATCTACGGAGGCCTGGTGAGGCTGCATAATAAACATGAAGGACACCTTATACATTGAATATAGAGGTGTAATATACATAGAGGTCTATGAGGCTGCATTATACTGGAGGTCTATAGGGCTGCATTAAAATGGAGGTCGAGGGGGGGCTGTATAATACAAAATGAAGGGACACCTTATACATGGAATATAGGGGTGAATTATACATGGAGGAGTATGGGGCTGCATAATACCATCTGAAGTTTTATGGGGTTGTGTTATAATACATATAGGACTATGGGGGCTGCATTATAATATATGGAGGACTATGGAGGCTACCTTACACATGGACTATGGAAGTGCATTATAAAACATGGAGGACTATGTGGTGCAGTATAATATATGGAGAACTATGGGGTGAATTTTAATACATGGAGAACTATGGGAAATGCATTATAATTGAAGGGCTACTTTATACATGGAGGATTATGGGGGTGCATTATTATATATGGAGGGCTATGTATCTGCATTCTAATATATGAAGGGTTATGTGAGACCCTTTATACAATTATTTGGAAGGCTATGTGGGGGCTGTTATAGTATTTTGAGAACTTTATACAGGGGGGACAAAGATACAAGTATGGGATGGAAATGTTTTGTGCTGAGGGAAAAAGGCTCTTTCCCTCAGCAGCCAACTTTCCCATGCTCTGCTATACATCTCTCAGCACCCAGCTTTCCCATGTTCTGATATACATCTCTCAGCACCCAGCTTTCTCATGCTCTGATATGGGAAAGCTGGGTGCTGAGGACAAGATAAATATCAGAACATAGGAAAGCTGGGTGCTGATAGAGGGATTTCAGGGTGCTGTGGGTGAGAGCCAAGTGTCAGCGTCATTATCCTGTACCCCGAGTGTCAGTGTCATTATCCCTTACCCCATACCTCCCAACCGTCCCGGATACAGCGGGACTTTCACGCTTTACGTTGTTTGTCCCGTTGCCACGATCGGGACGGCCGGCTCCCGGGCTCCGCCCACCCACTCTCTCTCCGCCTCCCTGCTTTTCCCTCCTACCATCCCAGTAGACGTGGCATAACAGAGAGGAGCGCTGCCTGTGCTGCTGCTGGTACAGTAAAGTCTCCCCAGCGCTGATTTCCCTCCCTCCCCCCCCCTCACCCCCGGCCGGAGCCTCTCTGTGCGGTCGGCCGGCCGCCTGTCTGTGCGGGCGCCCCCCGGCCGCCTGTCTGTGCGGGCGCCCCCCGGCCGCCTGTCTGTGCAGGCGCCCCCCGGCCGCCTGTCTGTGTGGGCGCCCCCCGGCCGCCTGTCTGTGCGGGCGCCCCCCTGCCGCCTGTCTGTGCGGGCGCCCCCCTGCCGCCTGTCTGTGAAGGCGACCGGCCACCTCACTGTGTGGGCGACCGGCCGCCTCACTGTGGCTCCCTGCGTGTCCATGCTGGAGGCCCGCCGGCTGCCTGCGTGTCCATGCTGGAGGCCCGCCGGCTGCCTGCGTGTCCATGCTGGAGGCCCGCCGGCTGCCTGCGTGTCCATGCTGGAGGCCCGCCGGCTGCCTGCGTGTCCATGCTGGAGGCCCGCCGGCTGCCTGCGTGTCCATGCTGGAGGCCCGCCGGCTGCCTGCGTGTCCATGCTGGAGGCCCGCCGGCTGCCTGCGTGTCCATGCTGGAGGCCCGCCGGCTGCCTGCGTGTCCATGCTGGAGGCCCGCCGGCTGCCTGCGTGTCCATGCTGGAGGCCCGCCGGCTGCCTGCGTGTCCATGCTGAATGGGTGTGGATGGGGAGTGGATATGGGCGTGACTGTGAAATGGGTGTGGTTAGGGGGCGTGGCCTAAAAATTTGCCACGGCGCGCTACGCGCGCCGCAAACTTTGTCCTTCTTTTCCTTCTTTAAAAGTTGGGAGGTATGCCTTACCCCAAGTGTCTGTGTATGTGGAGGGGGGGCCCAGGTCTAGACTTTGCAGCGGGGCCCATCCAACTCTAGTTACGCCACTGATAGAGACGCTCATTGGGCAGTGCAACACAAGAGTAATAATGGGAATGGTAGAGAAAGAAGGCCCTGGCCATAGTGAGAGGGAACACCTCCTGCAACTCACCTAAAGGCCGCTTTTCACGCTGCAATCTCGCTAGCATGCATACCTGCCCCCATCATTTGTGCGTCACGGGCAAATCGCTGCCCGTGGCACACAAAACCCATCACATGGACTTACCTGCCTAGCGACGGCGCTGTGGCCGGCGAACCGCCTCCTTTCTAAGGGGGTGGTTCGTTCGGCGTCACAGCGACGTCACTAAGCGGCCGCCCAATAGAAGCGGAGGGGCGGAGATGAGCGGGACGTAACATCCCGCCCACCTCCTTCCTTCCTCATTGCGAGCGGCCGCAGGTAAGGTGAGGTTCCTCGTTCCTGCGTTGTCACACGTAGTGATGTGTGCTGCCGCAGGAACGACGATGAACATCGTACTTGCAGCAGCAACGATAATTGGTAATAGGGAGCATGTCACCGATTAGCGATTTTGAACGTTTTTTATGACGATTCAAAATCGCTCATAGGTGTCACATGCAACGACATCGCTAACGCGGCCGGATGTGTGTCACAAATTCGGTGACCCCAACGACATGTCGCGTCGCGTCGACATACGCGATGTCGTAGCTTGTAAAGCGGCCTTTAGTCTGTACCCTTTGCTCCCTAACGTCCTTGGGTGCTTACCCCATCACTATCATGGGCCTATGCTCTCGCTTGCCCTGAACGTGCTATGGCTAATGAGAAGGCCAGTGAGAACACTAGTCTCACTACTGCAATAATACAACACAAGGTAAAGGAGACAAGCAGAAGGAAAATAGATAAAAAAAAAGAAAACACTCCAAGCTCCTCCAATGCAGCTAAACACTACAGCTGCAATAGTCATGACTCCTCCGCATCTTACAGAAATAAAGGTTTTGCTGGAAAAAACAAAAGGCGCAAATGGTGTCTTATCCTGGTGGTACCAAAATAGATAACAAGGAAATTTTATCTTGATTTTATTATTCAACGCATTTCAGAGTCTTCAGGAATCAAAATCACTGATGTAAATCAAGAGTCAATACAGAGAGAACCCTTAAATACAGGATACTGAAATACAATATCAATATTTCAATATTATATTGAGTATTTTTATTAGATTGGATGTTCTTGGAGACGCATCAGGTGACTGTTCGTTACCTGCGTTCCTTTTTCCCCACATTTCAGCGTCCTGTAAATAAGGATTCTCTCTGTATTGACTCTTGATGTACATCAGTGATTTTGCAGCTATGTAATCCAATGACATCCCAACTATTGATTGCAAGGTTTCTGCCTATGCACAGTATTCACAGAAAGCAGCCAATCATTGGTGTGGGCTGGATTATGTAGAGCAATTAGAAAACTGCTAGATCTGTGACTTGCTTATTGCATCGCAGTACCCTCAGAGTCCCTACGTCACACGTTTCATTGCTCGGCCATATTGCAGCGATACCTAGCCATCTTTGGCTTCACAATCTTTGCCAGGGCCAAAGTATTTACGTAGCCCTAACCTATGAGGGGGTGCTGATAAGTCTTTGGCTTTACCCAGAAAGAAACGAGATGAGATGATGAAACTTTACGTTTATTCCACATACTCTCCACTGATGTCAACATACCTCATATCGGTATTACAAGTTCTGTAAGCCTAGCAAAAAGAAGGATTTCAGTTGTGCCTCAAACCAGGCATCTGTAGCAGCCACGGCATCAGAGATGATGTGAAATTTGGTACCCCTGAGAGGTGTTTCTTCAGGTTTGGAAACAGATGATAGTCAGAGGGAGCCAGATCTGGTGAATAAGGTGGGGGGTGAACCAGTTGGGAGCCCAGCTCTGCCAGTTTTGCCGTGGTCACTTGTGCAGTGTGAGCGGAGGCATTGTCTTGCAGGAACAAGATTCCTTTGGACAGCATGCCGTGCCTTTTGGCCTTCAGAGCTGCCTTCAATTGGTCCAAAAGTTCAATGCAATACCTTGCATTGATGGTGGAACCCATTTGAAGGTAGTCCACTAGCAGCACACCCTCCTTATCCCAGAACACAGACACCATTACCTTAGTGGCGGATTTTTGCACTCTGATCTTCTTTGGATGAGGTGAACCACTGCGCCTCCACTCTTGACTGCTCCTTGTATTCAGGGTCATACAAATAAATCCAGGTCTCATCCATAGTCACCAGTCGATCCAGCAAGTTCTTATCAGTCCAGAAACATTGGCAAGTGGACCGGGAAATTTTCACTCTCATGCTTCTCTGATATGTCGTCAAACATTTGGGGACCCACTTTGCAGATCGCTTCCTCATGTCCAAATGTTCATGGATAATGACACAATCACGTTGACGGGAACTCCCCATGATGCTATTGCTTTAGCTGAAATTCTAGGATTCTACAGTATGAGGTTGTGCACAGCATCGACGATCTCCGGAACAACAACCACTCTCGGTCGTCCAGGATGGTCCTCATCATTGGTGCTGAAGTGGCCCGTTTTAAATTTGGCAACCCAGTTCTTAACTGTGGAATATGAAGGGCATTGATCCCCCAATGTCTTTGACATATCCCCATGAATATCCTTCGCTGACTTTCCTCGCAGAAACAAGAATTTTAGAATTTTATCCCTCCCCTGCTCTCAGTTGCTGTGAATATCGCATTAGACTCCGACATTTCGTTTTCCCACGTGCCTTGAATACTAACATATTAGACACATAAGGTTTTCATGTGATGTAATATTCGTTATCTTAGAAACAAAATAAGATCACAAAGCCAAAGACTTATCAGCAGCCCCTCATAATAGTTATGTCTAGATCAAGCAGTCCAGAGACCTGCTCTCCAGGATCCTATCACCAAACCCATAAAAACAGACTTGGCTTATTAGCCTTGACATCATAAACACACACCGGAGAACTCCTTTAATTTAGGTTTCGCTCCATTTATTCGTCTTTTGATTCTTGGTGCTTATAAATACATGATTTGCCCTATGAAAATAATGATAGCTAAGTGTTGGCTAATAGTACATCCACATCGGACTCACACTTGGTAACTTAGGGTGTTTCCACAGGAAGTGCCCAGGGCAGAACCAGCTGTAAATACAACCCTGAGAGCATCATGCCAAAAATACTCCTGAGACTGGGAAAAGAAACATAATGGGAAAACTAATTTCAAAATATCATTGTAAACCATCTTAGAAATTCTATAAAACCATAGAACGTGTAAGAATCACATCCTGCACGGTGTATATTTACGTTAGGCATTTTCTTCCGTGTTTTTACACACTTTACCCTACAGGAAAGCGCGCAGTACACCTGCACAATTAATAAGGTTAGGTATTGCATAAATTTCATAATCACATGAAATGTCTAATCTGTGCCCTCCACAGCTGCCTGTTCTGTGCATTTCTACAATTTACTCTTGCAGCTAACCAATCTTTTACCAATTCTTTGTGGTTTAAGTGATTTGACAAGCTCACCATAAATATGTATAGTGATTTCAAGGCTCGAGCGTATGACCGATGTGGAACAGGAATATGCTTAAATGATTGAAAATTGGATTCTGGTTTCAATATACTTAATATAGACTATTAAGAAATTGCCTGAACCCAAATGTCCTACAATATTACTAATACGTAAAAGGAACTGTCTCTACTCAGTACAAATGGAAGAATATTGGTTGAATCCAGTCTATACGTCTACTCATATCGACAGGGATATGTGCTCTTGTAGGTGGAAGTAAATAAAGTCCCAATAGGAGCTAAGAAACCTTTAAAATGTCTGGCACAATGGTGGTACTACTTCTAGGTAAGGTACAGTTCTTAAGGCCACTTTACACACAGCGACATCGCTAGCGATGTCGCTGGTGAAAGCACTCGCCCCCGTCAATTGTGTGTCACTGGCAATTTGCTGCCCGTGGCGCACAACATCTCTAGGAACTGTCACACGTACTTACCTGCCTGGCGACGTCGCTGTGGCCGGCGAACCGCCTCCTTTCTAAGGGGGCGGTTCGTGCGGCGTCACAGCAACGTCACTAAGCGGCCGCCCACTAAGCGGAGGGGTGGAAATGAGCAGGTGTAACATCCCGCCCACCTCCTTCCTTCCTCATTGCCGGCGACCGTAGGTACGGTAATGTTCCTCGTTCCTGCTGTGTCACACGTAGCGATGTGAGCTACCGCAGGAACGACGAACAACCAGCGTCCTGCAACAGCAACAATAATTGGGATTAGAACGACGCGTCAACGACCAACGATAAGGTAAGTCATTTTGATCGTTAACGGTCGTTCGTGCGTTTCACGCGCAACGACGTCGCTAACGAGGCCGGATGTGCGTCACGAATTCCGTGACCCCAACGACATCTCGTTAGCAATGTTGTTGCGTGTAAAGTGGCCTTTAGACCTTCTGGAATTGGCACAATGCCTCTATAGTGGCAGACCAAATCCATACAGACCTACAGAATGGATCACTTTTTTTCCACTATATTGTGCCTCTGGAATACATCATACAAAAGAACATATTCTTCAGTTCCTCACAAATTCTATATAATTTCTTATTAATTAGAATGTACAATAAGGTTGGGTCTACACGGTATCCTTGGCTTGGCTGTCATTCGACCAAAGTTTGCCAGGTGTCATAGCTACATCGCAGCACAATACTATGAGTTTGCATTGCAACCCCTGATGATACAATGATCACCCATAAACTTGTAGTCTATTCAGCTCTGATAGAGGCATTTAGGTAGCAACCCAGCATAAGAGATACACCTTGATGCTGGTTGCTGGGCTCACATAAAACCGTCCTTTTTTATGCTGTGTTTCCATTTTTAAATTTATTTACTTAGCAGTAATGCACATCCAAATTGCTATATTCAATTTTTGCATACCTTGGCGTCTCAGAGTGCAGCTGTATATTTGTTAGAGTATCTTTCATGTTCAGTTTTGCACCTTTTCACATTTATCTGTTAGGAAGTTCCATCAGTTTTCTCATTTTAGGTTATAGGTTCATGCCTTCTGAGTTAGCACTCCTTTTCACTAGCTTAAGGCAAACTTTAATTTCCTATTAGCAGGTTCCTTCCTGCCCATAAAATTGTAGTCTGTTCAGCCCAGGTAGAGGCTTTTAGCTAGAGACCCAGCATAAAAGATACACCTTGACGCTGACTGCTGGGCTCATAAATTTGGCCTTTTTTATGAACTGTGCCTCAATTTTTACATTTATTTCCTGAGCAGTAATGCATGTACAAATTCCTATATTCACTGTTTGCATACCTTAGCAACTCAGAGTGCAGCTCTATATCTGTTGTAGGATCCCAATACGACTCTGTTTACTTGTATCGATGCACTATGATGTACCATTGACTCCTCGTAATCTTTGGTCATGCAACAGTTATCAAGCCAAATTCGTCATGTTGCCCCAGCCTAAAACTTGACGCAAAACTCTCCATGATGTTTCATGATCAGTGTAAATCTCGTTTTTTCATATGTGGGTATCAATCTTGATGGTGACCACTAGCACACAACGAGTAATATATAGAGGGCTGTGGCACGTATATTATTGCAATAAAATCACAGCTCTATTATGAATCTGTTAAAACCCCCACATACACATAAACTGATCCATTTTTTCGTATGCCCTCACCCTTGCTCCATTAAAGACACAAGAGCTCTATAAACTTGTAATTTCACCTATCTAAATTTGTGGTTTTTAATGGATTCATAATAAAGATGTGATTTTAATGAAACATACAAAGACAAAAAAGTTGGTTCCTTTCTGTTGAACTAAGAAAAATTAAGAAAAACTCACGATGTTCACTGAAATAACTTGAAACAAAAAAAACTAATTTTCAATTTACATTTACTGAATATCAACTAATCAAATCAGACCTTGCTTTTGAAATGTGGTTCAACAAAACAATTAAAAAACAACAAACAAAACAACAAACTAATGAAAATGGCTTGGTAAAAAATAATGGTACGCTAGAACAGATTGAAAATAATCTGACCATAGGGTCATGTTAAACTATGGTGTGTCCTGTAGCATTACTGATGTCTACAAACTTGTAATGTCAATCTGGCTATTTAAAGAGTGAAAAGTAGTCACCGTGCTGTTTGGTATCATAGTGTGTAATTCACAGCAAAAGACATAAATTTAGAAAAGAATTAAAAAAAACTCAACAGAAAACACCATCAGTCCTCAAGGGTCAAATAGCAAATGCACTCGCAGGATGCAGCTGACCCCCTATGATAAAGGTGGGGGTAACACAGATGCAGAATACCGATGAGACAACCACTCTCAGCCTACCATTTCATATAGGGGGTGGTTGTTGGTATTAAACATGCACACAAATGAGGTTTGCATAGGGCACCAATCACACAGGTACATTTGATGCACAGTGTCTGGCTTACAGCCTATTGATGACGCCCATACTATTAAATCAGGTGGGCTTCTCAGCACTATACAAGTGCATACCACAGGACAGACACCCCATTGTCTCATCAGTATTCTACACCTGTGTTACCCCCACCTTTATCATAGGGGATCCTGCTGCATCATACAAGTGCATTTGCTATTTAACCCTTATTGGCTGATGGCTTTTTCTGGTGAGGTTTTTTTAAATTTTTTTATCATGATGTGTACCACACTGAACATGGATCAAAAAAACAAGAGAGATGTCTAAGGAGATTAGAAAAAAATATAGACAAATATGTTAAAGCTGAAGGCTATAAGACTGTTAGGGCCAGATGGACGGGTAGACCCTGGAGGTGGATCCACTGGGCCGAACTCCCGGATGAGGGAAAGGAGTACGGTAGCCGGAGCACTGTAGGTAGCAGGACAGTCCGTGCACTGGGAGAAAATGGAGAAGTCCCTGGGACCACGAGGTCATTGATGGGGGTCCGGGTGACGGAGCTCAGGTTCGGAAGCCGTCATGGTGTCAGGCGGGGTCCGGAACCGTTGGAGCGAGATGACGGGTCACCGCAGGGATCCGAGATGGTACGGACTGTCAGGATGGCAGATGGGCAGCGTTCGGGGTTCGAGGTACCGCAGGACCGGATGGCGATGCAGGATCGGCTCTAGAAGACAGAGAGGTAAGTATCTCACAGAACACAAGGAGACCTGACTCCTAGCTTGGGAAAACACGAAGAACAGGCCCCGCTCCCTTGGACATTAACCCCCTATATACCCTGTACCTGTGTGCCTCATTTCCTGTTAATTGACACTGGCCCTTTAAGAAAGGGTCAGTGACCGCGCGCGCGCCCTAATGCGCATGCGCGCGGCCCGGGTGCCAGAAGCCAGGGCAGGAAGCTGAGAGGAGGACGCAGGGGAGCCGGCCAGGGACTGGGAAGCCGTCGGGCGCCGGGAGCGGAGACCAGGGGGCCTGGGAGGTACGGGCACCGGAGGCTGGAGAGCGGGGAGCGTGGCAGGTGAGCCGGGGAGCGGAGCAGAGGACCCGGGGAACGGAGCAGAGGACCCGGGGAGCGTGACAGTACCCCCCCCCACGCCCCCCTCCCCGCAACCGGGACAGGAAGGCACGGATCAGAGGAGTGCCCACGTTCTCCCTGGGCTCCCAGGACCTATCCTCAGGACCATACCCTTCCCAGTCCACCAGGAAGAACTGCCGACCACGTACGGTCTTCATGGCCACGATATCTCTTACCGCATAGATGTCGTCCTCAGCAATAGGAGGAGGAGCCGGACTGGCGGCAGCGGAGAAGGGACCAAGGACAACCGGCTTGAGCAGAGAGACGTGGAAGGAGTTGGGTATTCTCATCGTGGCCGGGAGCTGCAGTTTGTAGGAGACCTCATTGATCTTGCCGAGGACTTTAAACGGTCCGATGTAGCGAGGTCCCAGCTTGTAGGATGGTATCTTCAGTCGGATGTACTTGGAAGCAAGCCAGACGAGATCTCCCGGAGAGAAACACGGAGGGTCCAGGCGTCTCTTGTCCGCGTGTCTCTTCATCCGCAGGGTTGCCCGTGCAAGGGACGCCTTAACTGAGTCCCAAATGGTTGTAAAGTCACGGAGTACTGCATCAGCAGCAGGGATGTCCGAGGACGAGGATACAGGCAATGGGACAGACGGCTGAAGTCCGTAGACGACATGGAAGGGAGAACTGGAGGAGGACTCACTGACGTGGTGGTTATGGGAGAATTCAGCCCAAGGAAGAAGCGTGGACCAATCGTCATGATGGGCGTTCACGTAGTGACGTAAGAAAGAGGTCAATATCTGATTGACCCGTTCCACTTGGCCGTTCGACTGAGGGTGGTAGGCCGAAGAAAAGTCCAGAGTCACTCCCAGATGTTTGCAGAGAGCCCTCCAGAAGCGGGAGGTGAACTGAGTTCCTCTGTCGGACACTATGTGTGATGGAAAGCCATGCAAGCGGAAGATGTGATGTATATAGGCGTCCGCGAGTTCCTGAGCAGAGGGCAGTCCAGCCATAGGAACGAAATGGGCCATTTTAGAGAACCGATCCACCACGACCCATATGACTGTGTGTCCGGAGGACAATGGCAAGTCCGTAATAAAGTCCATCGCTATGTGTTGCCAGGGAACTGAGGGTATGGGCAGAGGCAGAAGACGGCCGTATGGCAGGTGTTTGGGTGTCTTGTTCCTGGCACAGGAGGAGCAGGCAGAGACAAAAGAGGCGACGTCCGTGCGCAGGGATGGCCACCAGTAATGACGTACAATAGCGCTCCATGTTTTCTTCTGACCTGCATGACCGGCTGTTTTCGAGGCATGGCCCCAGTGTAACACTTTTTGCCTGTCTGTCTCAGAGACATAGGTCTTCCCGGGCGGTATCTGGGCCAGGGTGACAGGAGCCACCGGAATAATCTTACTTGGACAGATGATGGGTTGAGATGTCTCTTCCTCCTGTTCCACGGGCACGAAAGACCTAGACAAGGCATCAGCGCGTACATTCTTGTTCGCGGGTCGGAAATGAAGCTGGAAGTCGAACCGGGCAAAGAACAAGGACCACCTGGCTTGCCGTGGGTTCAGTCGCTGAGCAGTCCGCAGGTATTCCAGGTTTTTGTGGTCCGTGTAAACAATGACAGGGTACACTGCTCCTTCCAGAAGATAGCGCCATTCCTGCAGAGCCAGTTTAACCGCCAATAGCTCTCGGTCACCGATGGTGTAATTGCGTTCAGGCGCGGAGAAGCTCTTGGAGAAGAAACCGCACGTCACCATCTTCCCGGAGGAGGACTTCTGCATGAGCACTGCTCCGGCTCCCGAGGAGGAGGCATCCACCTCCAAGGTGAACTGGCGGTTTAACTCTGGACGGTGGCGTACAGGAGAGGAGGCAAAGGCTCGCTTTAGAGCGCCAAACGCGGCGTCGGCCGCAGGTGACCAGTCCTTTGGATTAGCCCCCTTCTTGGTCAAGGCGGAGAGAGGAGCAGTCAGAGCCGAGAAGTGAGGAATGAACTGGCGGTAATAGTTAGCGAATCCCAGAAAGCGTTGGATTGCCTTCAGTCCAGAAGGAGGAGGCCAGTTGAGAATGGAGGAGACCTTCTTTGGATCCATCTGCAGTCCGGTATCGGTGATGAGGTACCCCAGGAAGGGGAGAGAAGACTGTTCGAAGACGCACTTCTCGTACTTGGCGTACAGACGATTCTCTCTCAGTCTTTGTAGAACCAGTTGCACGTTCTCTCGGTGGGTCTGGAGGTCCGGAGAGAAGACAAGGATGTCATCCAGATATACCACCACACAGACGTAGAGAAGGTCCCGAAACACATCGTTCACTAATTCTTGGAAGACTGCTGGTGCGTTACACAGGCCGAAGGGCATCACGCAGTATTCATAGTGCCCATCGCGAGTGTTGAACGCAGTCTTCCATTCATCCCCTGAGCGGATACGGACCAGGTTGTAGGCACCCCGAAGATCCAACTTGGTGAACACACGAGCTCCTCTGAGCCGATCAAACAATTCGGGGATGAGCGGCAGGGGGTACTTGTTTTTCACGGTGATTAGGTTCAATCCCCGGTAGTCTATACATGGGCGTAGGTCACCCTCTTTCTTCTTTACGAAGAAGAAGCCTGCTCCAGCAGGAGAGGAGGATCTCCGGATGAATCCCTTAGCCAGGCTCTCTGTGATGTACGTAGACATGGCCCTTGTTTCGGCTGGAGACAGTGGATATATCCGTCCTCGAGGTGGTGTAGTTCCCGGGAGCAGGTCAATGGCACAATCGTAAGGACGATGTGGCGGAAGTACTTCGGACTCCTTTTTATCAAAGACGTCCATGAAGGACCAATAGGCTGAGGGCAGTCCCGGTAGGGACTCGGGAACCGGAGGTCGCCGGATGGGTTGTATGGTCTTCAGACACCTCTCATGGCAAGAAGGCCCCCATCGAGTGATATCGCCAGTGCCCCAGCTGACTGAAGGCTCGTGTGTCCGCAACCAGGGAAGCCCCAGCAGGATTTGATGTGACATATGTGGGAGGACGTAGAGAGCGATGTTCTCGGTGTGCAGAGCACCGATACGCAGTTCAAGCGGCTTGGTGATCCAGGAGATGGTATCAGAGAGAGGTCTCCCATCCACAGAGGCAATCACAAGAGGTTTGGCGAGTGGAGTAACAGGCACCTGGTACTTGTCCACCGTGGCCTGCTGGATGAAATTGCCTGCTGCCCCAGAATCGAGGTACGCCTCAGCCGTAAACCGCGTCTTTCCCGTTGTCACTTGCACAGTCCATGTAACTGGGTCTGAGAGAGTCCCAGCACCTAGGGTGGCCTCTCCTACCAACCCTAGGCTTTGGAGTTTCCCGGCCTCTCTGGACAGGAACGTAGCAGGTGTGTGCCCTCTCCGCAGTAGAAGCAGAGGCCCTTGGCGAGCCGCTCTGCTCGACGTTGTTCAGACTGCCGCACACGGTCGATCTGCATGGGCTCATGGACGGAGACACCAGAGGCCGTTGACTGGAGTACGGCGGGCTTCTGTGGAGGAGATGAATGCCGTACCGGACGTCTCTCACGGGATACCTCTTTGGACCGCTCCTGAAAGCGTATGTCCACTCGAGTCGCTAGGGTAATCAGGGCGTCCAGGGTGGACGGTACATCCCGTCCAGCCATTTCATCTTTGATTCGACCCGATAGTCCTTCCCAGAAGGCGGCGGTTAGGGCCTCGTTATTCCACCCGAGTTCTGAAGCCAAGGTGCGGAAACGGATGGCGTATTGACCCACCGTCAGTGTTCCCTGACGTAACCGGAGAAGTGATGACGCAGACGCGGAGGCGCGTCCGGGTTCGTCAAAGGTGCTGCGAAAGGCCTGCAGGAACTCCTGGAGGTTCTTGGTCATAGGTTCCTCCTTCTCCCACAAGGGGTTCATCCACGCCAGTGCCTCGCCCTCAAGGTGAGACATGATGAAGGTGACCTTGGCTTGGTCGGAGGCAAACAGATGTGGCAGCTGCGTGAAATGGAGGGAGCATTGGTTTATAAACCCCCTGCAGGTCTTGGGATCTCCGGCGTACCGGGGTGGTGAGGCCAAACGCAGTCTGGAAGCATCCGAAGAGGCAGCCACGGGAGCGGGGGTCGTGGCTTGACTAGTGGAGGCTCGGGATGTTGAAGACGTGACTGCCGCTTGTAGCGTGGTCAGGCGGGTGTCCACGGAAGTCATAAAGTTCAGCATGCGGGTCTGGACTTCACGCTGGCGTTGGAGTTCCTCATGCAAGGCCGCTAATGCTTCGGCGGGATCCATGGCCTGTTCTTACTGTTAGGGCCAGATGGACGGGTAGACCCTGGAGGTGGATCCACTGGGCCGAACTCCCGGATGAGGGAAAGGAGTACGGTAGCCGGAGCACTGTAGGTAGCAGGACAGTCCGTGCACTGGGAGAAAATGGAGAAGTCCCTGGGACCACGAGGTCACTGATGGGGGTCCGGGTGACGGAGCTCAGGTTCGGAAGCCGTCATGGTGTCAGGCGGGGTCCGGAACCATTGGAGCGAGATGACGGGTCACCGCAGGGATCCGAGATGGTACGGACTGTCAGGATGGCAGATGGGCAGCGTTCGGGGTTCGAGGTACCGCAGGACCGGATGGCGATGCAGGATCGGCTCTAGAAGACAGAGAGGTAAGTATCTCACAGAACACAAGGAGACCTGACTCCTAGCTTGGGAAAACACGAAGAACAGGCCCCGCTCCCTTGGACATTAACCCCCTATATACCCTGTACCTGTGTGCCTCATTTCCTGTTAATTGACACTGGCCCTTTAAGAAAGGGTCAGTGACCGCGCGCGCGCCCTAATGCGCATGCGCGCGGCCCGGGTGCCAGAAGCCAGGGCAGGAAGCTGAGAGGAGGACGCAGGGGAGCCGGCCAGGGACTGGGAAGCCGTCGGGCGCCGGGAGCGGAGACCAGGGGGCCTGGGAGGTACGGGCACCGGAGGCTGGAGAGCGGGGAGCGTGGCAGGTGAGCCGGGGAGCGGAGCAGAGGACCCGGGGAACGGAGCAGAGGACCCGGGGAGCGTGACAAAGACCCTCTCCAAACAGCTTTATGTTCCTGTTACTATAGCCAGTCTCAACCAATATGGCCACAAGAGAAAAATTGATTGGCAAATTAAAAAAATGTAAAATACGAATGGTGACCAATGAGTGCAGAACAACTTCCAAAGTCAAAATCCATCAGTTTCAGATCTCACAATTTGTTGCTGTCTTGGCCAAGATAGCCTCCATGGAAGACGACCGAGGAGGAAACCACTGTTAATAGCAAATCATACAAAGTGAGACTGGAATTCACCAAAATTGATATCGACAAGTTACAAAGCTTCTTGTAGAATGTCCTTTGGGATGAAACAAAACTGATCCTTTTTGACAAACCACATCAGCTCTATGTTCACAGACACAAAAATGAAGCATATAAAGAACATTGTATCTACAGTGAAACATAGAAGAGGCTCTTATGTTTTGGGGCTGTTTTTCTGCATCTGACACAGAGTGTCTCAAATCTGTGTAAGGTACAATCCCAAGACTATCAAGGCATTCTGGAGTATAGTGTGCTGCCCAATGTAAGAAAGCTTGGTCTCGGTCGCAGGTCATAGGTTCTCCTGAATAATTACCCAAAACACACAGCTAAAAATATCCAAGAATGATTAACAGGAAAACATTGGAATCTTCTGAAGTGGCTTCTATGAGCCCTGACCTAAATTCTATAGAACATTTGTGGAAGAAGCTGAAACTGCAGTCTGGAGAAGACTCCTTCAGAGCTGAGATACAAGGAGCAGTTCACTCACGAGGAGTCTGCTAAAATACCTGTGGACAGGTGCAGATGCCTCATTGAGAATTACAGAAATTGTTTGTAGTGAGTGCCTCAAAAGGTTGTGCAACAAAATATTAAGTTAAGGCGACCATCATTTTTATATATACAGTATATATATATATATATATATATATATATGTATATATATATATATATAGTGGAACCTCACTTAACGAGTAACCCACTTAACGAGAATTTCGCTTAACAAGCAAAGTTTTCTGTAAATTTATAACTCGATTTATGAGAAAGCTTTGCTGTACGAGCGAAATCCTCACTGCACACACTTCCGGTACCGTCCATCCACCGCACTCTGACCCGCACTTGCAGTCCACACAAACACACACTTGTACGCACAATCACACACGCACGCACGCACATAAAGTATTATGCTCACCTTACTTTCCGTTCCACCGCCGGCCTCATGGTTCTTGTAGTTCCCGGGTACATTGCGACGTCCTCGCAGCGAACTACAAGACCCAGGAGGCCTGCGATGGAACGGAAGGTAAGGTGAGCATATAATATAGTGTACCTTATGTTTCATCGCCGGCCTCCTGGGTCCTGTAGTTCGCCGCTCCACTCCAGGCTGTGTATTTGCATCCATAGCGACGAGGCAGGAACTTCCTGGTTCCTGTCACCGCTACTCAAAGGCAGCGCGCTGGCCAATCAGAGGCAAGCGGCTCTGCCTTTGACGTCAGCGCTCTGGCCAGGAAGTTCCTCCCTTGTCGTTATGGTACCACGATACACAGCCCGGCCCCGTACCAGAGAACAGCAAGTCCCAGCAGACCGGCGATGGAACGGAAGGTAAGGTGAGCATATAATATGTGCGTGCGTGCATGTGTGTTTGTGTGTGTTTGTTTGTGTTTGTGTGTTTGTATGTATTTGTGTGTGTGCGTGCATGTGTGGAATACACAATGGACACAATAGGGGACCAGGATGGGACATTTAACAAGTTGTGAAACGGATCATCAGCATTGCAATGATTTCCTATGGGAAACCTTGCTTTGCTGAACGAGTAACTTGGTTATCAAGCACACTCCCTATTAATGTTAACCTTTTTTCTTTATAACAATTTGGGTTTTTGCAGCAGCTATTTCAGTTTCATATATCTAATAACTGATGGACTGAGTAATATTTCTGGATTGAAATGAGGTTTATTGTACTAACAGAAAATGTGCAATCTGCATTTACACAAAATTTGACCGGTGCAAAAGTATGGGCACCTCAACATAAAAGTGACATTAACCCCTTCACCCCCGGCCACTAAAACACCCTAATGACCGGGCCATGTTTTGCAAATCTGACCAGTGTCACTTTGACAGGTTATAACTCTGGAACGCTTCAACGGATCCTGGCGATTCTGAGATTGTTTTTTCGTGACATATTGTACTTCATGTCAGTGGTAAATTTTGGCCGATATTTTTTGCCTTTATTTGTGGAAATTTTGGAAATTTGGCGAAAATTTTGAAAATTTCGCAATTTTCAAACTTTGAAAATTTATGGCCATAAATCTGAGAGATATGTCACACAAAATAGTTACTAAATAACATTTCCCACATGTCTACTTTACATCAGCAGAATTTTCGAAACAAATTTTTTTTTCGTTAGGAAGTTAGAAGGGGTCAAAGTTCATCAGCAATTTCTCATTTTTCCAACAAAATAATTACTTATTACTAATAATAGTTAATAACAAAACAATATTTTTTTTAGGGACCACATCACATTTGAAGTGACTTTGAGAGGCCGAGGTGACAGAAAATACCCAAAAGTGACCCCATTCTAAAAACTACACCCCTCACTCTGCTCAAAACCACATCCAAGAAGTTTATTACCCCTTTAGGTGCTTCACAGGAACCAAAGCAATGTGGAAGGAAAAAATTAAAATTTTACTTTTTAACACAAAAATGTTACTTCAGCCATAAAATTTTCATTTTCACAAGGGAGAAAAGAAAAAGTGCACCATACAATTTATTGTGCATGTTCTCCTGAGTACGCTGATACCCCATATGTGGTAAAAATCAATTGTTTGGGTGCACGGCAGAGCTCGGAAAGGAAGGAGCGCCATTTGAATTTTTGAACGCAAAATTAGCTGGACTCATTAGCGGACGCCATGTCGGGTTTGAAGACCCCCTGAGGTGCCTAAACAATGGAGCTCCCCAACATGTGACCCCATTTTGGAAACTAGAGCCCTCAAATATTTTTTCTAGATGTTTGATGAGCACTTTGAACCCCTGGGGGCTTCACAGAAGTTTATAACGTTGAGCCGTGAAAGAAAAAAATTTTTTTTTACCACAAAACTGTTGCTTCAACTAGGTAGCTTTTTTTTTCACAAGGGTATCTTGAAAAAATGCACCATAAAATGTATAGTGCATTTTTTCCTGAGTATGACGATACTTCACATGTGGTGGAAAGTAATTGTTTGGGCGCATGGAAGGGCTCAGAAGAGAAAGAGCACTATTTGACAGCAAAATTGGTTGGAATCATTAGGGGACGCCATATCACGTTTGGAGACCCCCTATGGTGCCTAAACAGTGGAGCTCCCCCACAAGTGACCCCATTTTGGAAACTAGACCCCTCAAGGAATTTATCTAGATGTTTAGCGAGCCCCAAGGGGCTCCACAGAAGTTGACAATGTTGAGCCATGAATACACTTTTTTTTTTTTCACCACAAACCTGTTACTAGAACCAGGTAGCTTTTTTTTTCACAAGGGTATCAGGACAAAATGCACCATAAAACGTATTGTGCAATTTTTCCTGAGTACGCAGATACCTTACATGTGGTGGAAAGTAATTGTTTGGGTGCATGGCGGGGCTCAGAAGAGAAGGAGCACCATTTGACAGCAAAATTAGTTGGAATCATTAGCGGACGCCATATCACGTTTGGAGACCCCCTATGGTGCCTAAACAGTGGAGCTCCCCCACATATAACCCCATTTTGGAACTAGACCCCTCAAGGAATTTATCTAGATCTTTGGTGAGCCCCTTGTACCCCCCAGGGGCTCCACAGAAGTTGATAAAGTTGAACCGTTAAAATTATTATTTTTTTTTTACCACAAAATTTTTGCATTAATCAGGTAGCTTTTTTTTTACAACGGTATCAGAAAAAAATGCACCATAAAACGTATTGTGCAATTTTTCCTGAGTACGCAGATACCTCATATGTGGTAGAAATCAATTGTTTGGGCGCATGGTGGGGCTCAGAAGAGAAGGAACGCCATTTGACTTTTCAAACGCACAGACGCGGTGCACTGATCGGCCACTGCAGGACGCACGGTCAGATGAAATACAAAAAGCGTCAGGGATATGGAAAAAAAAAAAAACAGTCACGCCAAAAATTGAGCAGGAATGCCGATCCGTTATGTGCATCTCTGATCAGTGCTCGGCGGGACGCACGGACAGATGCGATACAAAAAGCGTCGCGGATATGGGAAAAAAAAGTCACGCCAAAAATTGACCATGGATGCAGATACGTTATGTGCATCCCTGATCAGCGCTTGGCGGGACGCACGGACGGATGCGATACAACAAGCGTTGCGGATACGGAAAAAAATGTCCCGCCAAAAATTAAGCAGGGATGCAGATACGTTATGTGCATCCCTGATCAGCGCTCGGCGAGACGCATGGACTGATGCGATACAAAAAGTGTAGGGGATACGGGAAAAAAAAAGACGCCCGGACGGATGAGGTGTAAAAATGGACAGGGGATACAGGGAAAAAAAAAAAAGTTATACTCACAGTACCCAGAGGATTAGCAGGAGGATCACTGACCAGAAGAACTGCAGGAGGAACAGAAGGCAAGCGAGATTGACAGCTTTACAGGAGCAGCAGGCAGGACGTTGGACAGCTCTGCAGAATACCCAGGAAGGACCCAGCGATGGAGGCAGATGTGGTCGGGCCAGTGGAGACCTCGGAGGACCCGGTGAAGACAGGTAAGTGGACGTCGGGGGGGAGAGCAAAGGGGTGGTGGGAGAGCAGAGGGGGAGTGGGGAGAGCAGAGGGGGAGTGGGATACCGGAGAAGGAGCTGCAGAAGCAGAAAAGAGATCATGGGGGAGGCAGGCAGATCGCGGGGGGAGCAGATCGGGATGTCGGGGGGCAGATCGAGGCGTGGGGGGGCAGATCACAGGGGGGCAGGGGGCATTACAGAAGCGCGCAGGGGGTGTCACGGGAGTGCGCAGGGGCTGCAAGGTGAGCACAGTACTCACGTGGAGCAGGAGCAGAAGCGGTGACATCAGCGGCGGCAGCAGCAGCGGTGGGGTGGTACAACAAGTACCAGCCAGTCCACGCTGCAGACATGTTGGAGGAGGCTCCACAGACCAGCACAGGTCTGGGGAGGGCGGCCACCTGCAGATCAGACCGCCCCACTGCACACTGATTGGAGCGATTGCGCGTCATAGCACGATCACTCCAATCAGTGCTGCAGGGGCTGGGGGCGACATGTTTGAAGTCCACCTATGATATGCTGCAGCTGCTACAGCATCTCATAGCCGGATCTCACAGTATCGCACTAATTCAGGCATTATTTTTGCCGAAATTAGTGCGAACTATGTGGTTGGCGGTTCAGATTTGAACAGCCAATCACATCGATCGTCGATGGGGGGTGGCGATGCCACCCCCCCTGGGGTCAAGCAAAGGTCCCCTGCTGTAAGAAACAGCAGTGGACATTATTTGAAAGCCGTTGCTGTGGCCACGGCAATCAAATGAACTTTAGGCAGTAAAGTTACAGCGCTGGTCGTTAAGTCACGTTAAAATAGTACGTAATTTTACTGCCCGCGGTCGCGAAGGGGTTAATATTTTGTAGATCCTCCTTTTGCAAAAATAACAGCCTCTAGTCGCTTCCTGTAGATTTAATGAGTTCCTGGATCCTGGATGAAGGTATATTGGACCATTCCTGTTTACAAAACAATTCCAGTTCAGTTAAGTTTGATGGTCGCTGAGCATGGACAGCACGCTTCAAATCATCCTACAGATTTTCAATGATATTCAGGTCTGGGGACTGGGATGGCCATTCCAGAACATTGTAATTGTTCCTCTGCATGAATGCCTGAGTAGATTTGAAGCAGTGTTTTGGATCATTGTCTTGCTGAAATATCCATCCCCTGCATAACTTCAACTTCGTCACTGATTCTTGCACATTATTGTCAAGAATCTGCTGATACTGAGTTGAATCCATGCGACCCTCAATTTTAACAAGATTCCCAGTGCCGGCATTGGCCACACAGCCCCAAAGCATGATGGAACCTCCACCGAATTTTACTGTGGGTAGCAAGTGCTTTTCTTGGAATGCCGTGTTTTTTTGCCTCCATGCATAACGCCTTTTTGTATGACCAAACAACTCAATCTTTGTTTCATCAGTCCACAGGACCTTCTTCCAAAATATAACTAGCTTGTCCAAATGTGCTTTTGAATACCTCAGGCGACTCTGTTTGTGGCGTGCTTGCAGAAACGGCTTCTTTTGCATCACTCTCCCATACAGCTTCTCCTTGTGCAAAGTGCGCTGTATTGTTGACCGATGCACATTGACACCATCTGCAGCAAAGTGATGCTGCAGGTCTTTGGAGGTGGTCTGTGGATTGTCGTTGACTGTTCTCACCATTCTTCTTCCCTGCCTTTCTGATATTTTTCTTGGCCTGCCACTTCTGGGCTTAACAAGAACTGTACCTGTGCTCTTCCATTTCCTTACTATGTTCCTCACAGTGGAAACTGACAGTTTAAATCTCTGAGACAACTTTTTGTATCCTTCCCCTGAACAACTATGTTGAATAATCTTTGTTTTCAGATCATTTGAGAGTTGTTTTGAGGAGCCCATGATGCCACTCTTCATAGGAGATTCAAAAAGGAGAACAACTTGCAAGTGGCCACCTTAAATACCTTTTCTCATGATTGGATATACCTGCCTATGAAGTGCAAAGCTCAATGAAGTTACAAAACCAATTTAGTGCTTTAGTAAGTCAGTAAAAAGTAGTTAGGAGTGTTCAAATCAAGAAATTGATAAGGGTGCCCATACTTTTGCACTGGTCATATTTTGTTTAAATGCGGATTGCACATTTTCTGTTAGTACAATAAACCTCATTTCAATCCAGAAATATTACTCAGTCCATCAGTTATTAGATATATGAAACTGAAATAGCTGTTGCAAAAACCCGAATTGTTATAAAGAAAAAAGGTTAACATTAATAGGGGTGCCCAAACTTTTTCATATGATTGTATATATGTTTTGTTCTTTTAATATTCTGTTTAAACAATATTCAGAAGCAATGTCTGATTGGCATTACTTGATATTCACTAAATGTAAATAGAAAATTACTTTTTTGTTAGTTTCAGGGTATGCCGGTGACCATTGTAAGCTCTGTTTAAACTTACCAGAAGTAACAACAATTTTGTTCATGTATATAACATGAATGTTCCTTGATTTTCTATGTCTTCATACAGTGGAGGTTCATAGAGGTACAGTACAAGCCTATGGATTTTTAGCATGCAGCATTTCAGAGCTGAATACACAACATATTTTGTGAGAGAAATTTCTGTAATTTCTGTAAAAAATTTTAATGAGCCTTATAAGATTCAATGCACAGGCTGGAGAAACAAGCGCTTGTAGATGAATGGAGTAAATCTTCAATAGCAGAAATGTTTACATCATATTTGCCATGTATGAATATACCCTAATACTGATATGTGCATAAGTCCTAACTGTACTCTACCATCCACAGACGCACACATCTTTGCAATAAGCAAACTCAGCAAGTGAATACAATTTTATGCCTGCCAAGCAATGGCAGTTTTGAAGAGCTCATATAGCATGCAAAATCATTTCTCTAATGTGATGTTTAATTTTTATTTACTTATATGGCGCCATCATATTCCATAGCCCTTTACAGATATTATCACTGTCCCCACTTGGGTTTACCATCTAAATTCCCTATAAGTTTCTCTTTGGAGTATGGAAGGAAACACACACAAACATGGAGAGAACATAACTCCTTGCAGACGTTGTTCTTAAGGCCGCTTTACACGCAACGACATCGCTAATGAGATGTCGCTGGGGTCACGGAATTTTGTGACGCACATCTGGCCTCGTTAGCGATGTCGTTGCATGTGACACCTACGACCGACTGCTAACGATCAAAAATACTCACCACATCATTGATTGTTGACACATCGTTCATTTTCAAAATATCGTTGCTCTTCTGGGACGCAGGTTGTTCGTCGTTCCTGAGGCAGCACACATCGCTACGTGTGACACCTCAGGAACGACGAACAACACCGTACCTGCGTCCTCCGGCAACGAGGTGGGTGTGACTTTCCTGCGGCTGCTCTCTGCCCCTCTGCTTCTATTGGCAGCCTGCCGTGTGACGTCTCTGTAACGCCGCACGAATCGCCTCCTTAGAAAAGAGGCTGTTCGCCGGCAAGAGTGACGTTGTTAGGAAGGTAAGTATGTATGACGGGTACTAGCGAGTTTGTCCACCACGGGCAGCGATTTGCCCATGACGCACGCACGACAGGGGCAGGTGCGAACGCTAGCGACATCGCTATCGATGTCGCAGCGTGTAAAGCCACCTTTAGTGGGATTTAAATCCAGGTTCCAGTGCTGCAAAGAAGCAATCTAACCACACTGATCCACTGTGCTGCTCATCATGGATTATTTTTCACAGCTCCAATATTTAAAAGGGTCGTCCAGCACTGCTCACTTTTGTATTTGAAGGTGAGCATCATTGTTGTGCAAAAATGTTTCCCCTATTGTATGTTGCTGACTGGTATACCTTTTTTGGCGAGATGCACGGAGACAAATCCACGCATAAGAATTGTAGCGCAGTCTTGAAAATATTTCCATTTTTCAATTCTTTTTACGTCAGAATACTGGTATAAAATCTTTGATGAATGGCACCTGTCACATAGTGGAAATTATATTGCAACAAGTGAACATTTCGTTCTACAAGTTGATGTGTTGGTAGCAGGAAAAAATGGGCAAAGGTAAGAATTTGAGCAATGATGGTCAAATTGTGATGGCTAGACAGCTAGAGCAGAACATCTCAAAATGGTAAGATGTTTCCAATATGTACTGGTGGTCAAAAGAAAAACAAAATTTTGACCAGTGACAACTTCATTGGGGTCCAAGGCTCATTCATGACTTTGCCTTGTTAAATCCCACAGAATAGCCACCTTACGTTTGCTTAACCCTGCTGTTCTGTTCGGTCAAAAATGACCGAATTTGACATTTTTTTTAAACATTCATTATGCGGTTCTCAAACTTGTGGTTAATTGACTTTTCCTCATTTGAGGGGTTCTTTCTATGGATAGTTTTTTTTTGTTTACTTTCTGCTCCACTTTTTTTTAAAACTTGTACTGTTCGGTCAAAAATGACCGCTAGCCTTTTATACGAATCTCCATCCATTTTTTGAGTAAAATAAAGGAGTTATAATCTCATTTTGGACTATATATTGCATCTACTCCTACTTATCAATTTATCTATGTCCTTATGGTCCATGCAGATTCACATATACATACATTTTCAAAATACAATACTGCAGATGGATTAGCTTCCAGTATAATTATGTGCAAAATTTTTTCACTGTATCTTATTTACCCTGTTGTTCATATAGAAATAGTTCAATTCAGTTGTCAACATTTCACATTGTAAATGAAAAGATTTTCTTATTTTCCTTGTGTTAGCTGGTTCTATTACTGTGTAATGCTGACCTGAAAAGAGCACTAATAAATTCTGTCCGACAAATGTGTTTGTTTTAGGCTATGTGCGCACGTTGCATTTTTTTATGCATTTACATAGCATTTTAAACTGCAGCGTAAACGCATGCGTTCTGCGTCCCCAGCAAAGTCTATGAGAATTTAGCAAATTCCATGCGCACGTTGCATTTTAAAACGCAGTGTTTTGCATGCCAAATTTTTGCCAAAATCGATGCGTTCTAAAATGCAACATGTCATTTCTTTTGTGCATTTTGGATGCTTTCCCACTCTGTCTATGGCAAATCAAGGCAAATCAAGCATCCAGAACGCATCAATTCTGCACTCAAAATACATCCAAAACGCAACTTTTCGGCTATGTTTTGAAACGCACACGCAGTGACAAAACGCTGCAGAATATTTGTCATGGCAGAACGCAACGTGCGCACATAGCCTAACTGTGGTAAAGGGTGGTGTTTTCTCTGATCTTATCAGTAGACAATTACCATACTAGTCTATATAGTTACTTCATTTTCAGTACAGCTGGAGAGAACACAGAAAGTGCACAGGTATAGAAGTCAGAGCTCTGAAAACTCATCTTTACGTGTTACAGTTGTGCAAAGTACTTATGCAAAAAACATGTAAATTACACTTATGACAAATGCAAACAGTAAATTTAGCACCATTAACCTTATTCACCATTTTATATTGAAAAAAATTAACTTTATATTTTTTGTTCTTTTTTTTAAAAAAAATAAAAACAAAAACAAAAAGAAATAAAAAAATTAAATAAAAAAATAAATAAAATATATATATATTTATATATCTACATACAGTTTGATGTTATTACAGTAGCTATAGTGTACAGTTATATAAAGAATATTTTTTTATGTGCTAATGTACAATATGCATGAATATTTCAATAAGGCCATGTAACATTTTTGACACAAAAGAAAGAAAAATTAAGACTTTGATTTCATTTTTCATTTGTTTATGAACAACTATGTTCATATACAGTATACTAATGCAACAGGTATTCAAATAAAACACTTAAATTAGCTAAAAATCAAGACTTAAATCTGTCCAGTCTGAAATGACAAAGTGTACAGTAGACCTGAACAGAACAACAGGATTAAGCAAAGATTCCAGAACACAGTGCACCAGCTTCTTACATGCAAGGCTGCTTACCTTAGACCTTTAATACCACTGGACAAATTAGCATCAAAACTGGACCATGGAACAATGCATGAAGGTGGTCTAGTCTAATTAATCATATTTTAGTTTACATCCTGTAGATGTCCATTCTTATTTGGGAAAGAGATGACACCAGGACGCACTATGGTAAGAAGGTAAGCAGATGGACGCAGTGTGATACTCTGGACAATGTTCTGCTGGGGAGCCTTATGGTCTAAACCTCAATTTGCTGTAATTTTGACATGTCACCTACCTAAACAGTATCTTAGAGCAAGAACACCCCTTGAGGTCAATCATATTCAATTTTGGCGTTAGGCTGTTTGAGCAGGTTAATGCATCCAACTTTTAAAGGAACAGTTAGAAGCACATGACAAAGAGTTTAAGGCTGAGGCCACAGGGATTAGTGCGAGTCCTTGAATGACACTCGGCTCACACTCACAGCACAGCGGGAGCTGAGTGTCATGCGACTGTGGTCCGATTGTGCGATCAGACCACAGCTGCGGAGGGGAGGGCCGGCGTTGTGGAGGGGAGGGCCGGTGCTGCAGAAGGGAGGGCCAGCGCTGCGTAAGGGAGGGCTAGCGCTACGGAGGAGAGGGAGGGATTTATCTCCCTATCTCCTCCGTTGCTGGCTGATGCAACAATTGCACTGCACTTGCGTTACACCGGTGTAATGCGAGTGCAATGCGATGTTTCTCTTGCCCCCATAGATTAGAATGGGTGTGAGTGAAACAGGATTGCATGCCACCCGCAGCATGCTGCGACTGTTTTCTCGGTCCGATTAGGGCTGAGAAAAAACATCCTCATGGGAGTCACCCCATAGAGTAATATTGGTCTGATTGGAATGCATTTTTTTATCGCATTTCACTCGCTCCATATTACTCACCATATGAGCAGACCCTAAGGTGTTGACTTGGCCTCTGAATTAACCAGATCTCAATCAATGTAGCAATTATGGGATTTGTGGGAAAAAACAATTTGAATTCATGGCAGCCCCACATCACAAATTGCAGAGCCTAAAACACCTACTTCTAATCTCTTATATGCCAGATACCCAGGCCAACTGCATAGGTATTATACAGTTTATGACTAGATGGGTCATAGAGGACCTACACAGTATTATGTAGGTTTTTTTTACAAGACTAGCCTAAGTATTTACATAGGTAAATCATAGACTAAATTTCATATGATTTATACAATAAATTATTTATGGTACTAATTTAAAGGCATTACAAATATAAGCTACACTATGATAGCTTGCAATGGATACATCAACTTTTTTAAACTTGACTATAGGGTTCTTTATACACTGCGATATCGATATCGCTAGCAAGCGTACCCGCCCCCGTCGGTTGTGCGACACGGGCAAATCGCTGCCCGTGGCGCACAACATTGCTTACACCCATCACACGGACTTACCTTCCCTGCGACCTCACTCTGGCCGGCGAACCGCCTCCTTTCTAAGGGGGCGGTTTGTGCGGTGTCACAGCGACGTCACACGGCAGCCGTCCAATAGCAGAGGAGGGGCAGAGATGAGCGGGCGGAATATCCCGCCCATCTCCTTCCTTCCTCATTGCCGTTGGACGCAGGTAGGAGATGTTCGTCGTTCCTGCAGTGTCACATATAGCGATGAGTGATGCCACAGTAACGACGAACAACATCGTACCTGCAGCAGCAACGATATTATGAAAAGGAGCGACATGTCAACGATCAACGATTTTAGACAATTTTGCGATCATTGATCGTCGCTTCTTAGTGTCACACGCTGCGATGTTGCTAACGGCGCTGGATGTGCGTCACTAACGTCGTGACCCCGAAGATATATCGTTAGCGATATCGCAGCGTGTAAAGCACCCTTAAGTCTGAAGACAAAATCAGACCAATTTTCGAAACATGTTGCTTTTAGCAATAAATGTTCTTTCCATAGAAATATCTTCTATCCTTTTTATGACAGTGCCCACCACAACACTTTTTTTCTTTTTTTCCTCTCACTACCTTTATTTAATAATTTTGAGCTCCTTGCTCGGCTGTGCACGTGGCGCGGCAGTCTGCACCTTGGATTACCATACTTCTTCATCAAAGTTGTAATTGCAATTGCACAATGTGAGAAATTACTATTGGTTTTCTTTTACAATTACGATCGAGATTTCTGTATGGTGCACCCCTATTTTGTCTTTTAGTCAAATTGTAAAAATGGTCATGTTACAACATGACTACATGTACTATATTGGTATAGCTATGTTGACTACAAGTAAACTATTATTTTTCTTTAATTGTTTAGTGTTTTAACTAAGATCTAAGATTATATACTACACTATACCAACACATTACATTTACAAGAACTTTTATGACATCCCATTCCACATCAATATACAGCCGGTCTGCCTTTGCAGCACTAACCGCTTCCACTCTTCTTCTGGGAAGACTATGGAAGGCTACAAGACTATGGACTGTTTATGTTCAAATTGTTGCTTATTCATCCTGAGAAGCATTCATAAGATCCAACACTGTTGTTGGAGGAGAGGACGTGACTCACACTCTCCATTCTAGTTAATCCCAATAGTATTTGATGGGATTGTGGTCAAGTACTTCTGTGGCTGGTCATGTTCTTCCACACCAAACTCACCCTCCATGTCTTTATGGTCCTTGCATTGAGCACTTGGGCACAGTCGTGGGGACAGAAAAGGACCTTCCCTAAACTGTTCTCACAAAATTGAAAGCTACAATTATTCAAAATATCTTGCTTTACTGAATTTTTAAGATTTCCTTTCCCTGGAACTAACAGGCCTAGGCCGACCCCTGAAAAACAGCCCCATATAACTATCCCTCCTCCACCAAATGATACAGCTGACACAATGCTTTCAGGCAGGTAATGTCCTCCTGATATTCTCTAAACCCAGACTCATCCATGAAATGCCAGATAGGGAAATGTGTTATATCACTACACACAGTGGAGTAGCTAGAGTCCAACAGGTTCCAGTACAAAATTTGGACCTTGGCCCCCACCTGAATGTTTATGAAATGTATGGGCCCTTGTTGCATTGTAAATCCTATAAAGGCATATGTGCTGTCCCCCTCAAGCCCCCATAATGTAATAAAGTCCCACATCTTGTACTAATGTCACCCATCCGGAACCACTTCCTCGTATAATGTCCTCCATCCGGAACCGCTTCTGGTAATAATGTCCCCTATTCTTTGCCCCTTCCAGTAGTAAAATTCCCCACCCTGGGCAATTTGCAGTGATAATGTCCAACATCCTGTGACCCTTCCAGTAAGAGTGTTCCCTATCCTGGATCGCTTTCAGTAATAATGTTCTTGGAGATACATATGTGACGCCCTGGACAAGCCAGGGGTCACAGGTAATGACACCACCACACCCTACACCCCGGTTAGGCACACCTAAGCTAGACCTGAAATCCTTGTTGCCTTCCTCCAGGGGCTGATGTCCACACCAGGGGGTGGAGCCAGGTGGTTGGTCTCCGCCCACCAAGGAGTTCACAGTCCTGGAGGCAGGAAAACCAGGCAGATTAGGTTTGGAGTTTGAAGTAGAAGGAGGGACAGTAGTGGAAGAGAAAAAGTGACAGTTTGAAAGCCTGAAGTTGGTCCGGGTGTGTGCCCCGGACTGAGACAGTAAGGTTAGCAGATGCCGGTGACCGTCTGCAGGAGTGGCCTATAGGAGCTACTGTAAGGACTGCGGATAGGTGGTGGCCCGGCGGTACCGGATCGGTACACAAGGAGAAGCCAGCACCATTGGCAGGGGCCTTTCGGATCCCGGCAAGGCTAGGAGTCGCCGTGAATTTGCCAAATCCGTCAGTGAAGGGGACCTCCGGGTCTCCAAACAACTAAGTCCCGATTGAAGGCAACCGTCCAACCGTATTAGAGAGACACCGCCACCGCCAAGGCACCAGTTTCTCAGGGCCAGCGCATGTGGGCAAAGAGGGGCTCCTCCGGCTCATATCCAAGTCGGGGAGCGGGTTACCGGTGGGAATCCATCGCTACCAACATTGAACATAGGTGCAGGAAAAGGGACAGTCACCGTTACCTACCGGGGAAAAGCAACAGCAGCCGTCCGTGGGAACCGTCTTTCCAGTCGTGTGTTTTACCGTGAACTGTGTCAACGTCTCAGGCTGAGTGAGTACCACAGTGCCGTACGGCACAGCGCTGCCCCCGCGTCCCTGCACCTCACCAGGTCCCATAACCCGCCTGCCATCCTGTCCTACCCCATCACCGGGCCCCGGGAACACCAACCCCCTACCCACAGAGTGGAGGACTAACAACTTAGCTGCTCCAGTCACCGCTCCCGGGAACCCCGTTCAGAGCAGCGGTGGTGTCACCAAAATCACCACAACCGTGGGTGGCGTCAGGGACAATAACCAAATCCCCACCACCAAAACAACCCCCCTTTCACTCACGGGCGAGGAGCGCCGCTCGAGTCCCCGGGATCCGGCCCATCGCTCGAGCCACCAAGCAGCAGCAGCCGCAGAGCAGCGGCGGCCGGACCCGAGCAGTGGGAGAGCGCAGCGTTGCCATCCTCCTCCCCGCCCGTGACACATAGGCCTGAAATATTTGCTAGTGTCGGCTTGGTCACGGTTCCTCCTTCTGACTCGACAGAATATGTTTACAATGTTTTGGAGTCTAGTGGAGGCAGTTTTATACCATTGAAGCTGACGCTTGCATTGTGCTTAGCACTGTAAAGGCCCAGTTACACTAAACAACTTACCAGCGATCCCAACAACGATACAACCTGATAGGGATCGCTGGTAAGTTGCTAGGAGGTCGCTGGTGAGATGTCACACTAAGTGACGCTCCAGCGATCCCACCAGCAACCTGACCTGGCAGGGATCGCTGGAGCATCGCTACACGGGTTGCTGGTGAGCTGTCAAACAGGCAGATCTCACCAGCAACCAGTGACCAGCCCCCAGCGACTCGTGGAAGCGATGCTGCGCTTGGTAACTAAGGTAAATATCGGGTAACCAACCCGATATTTACCTTGGTTACCAGCGCACACCGCTTAGCGCTGGCTCCCTGCACTCCTAGCCAGAGTACACATCGGGTTAATTACCCGATGTGTACTCCGGCTATGTGTGCAGAGAGCAGGGAGCCGGCACTGACAGCGTGAGAGCGGCGGACACTGGTAACGAAGGTAAATATCGGGTAACCAAGGAAAGGGCTTCTTGGTTACCCGATGTTTACCGTGGTTACCAGCGTCCGCAGAAGCTGTCTCCCTGCTCACTGCACATTGAGTTGTTGCTCTCTCGCTGTCACACACAGCGATGTGTGCTTCACAGCGGGAGAGCAACAACTAAAAAATGGTCCAGGACATTCAGAAACAACCAGCGACCTCACAGCAGGGGCCAGGTTGTTGCTGGATGTCACACACAGCAACATCGCTAGCAAGTTGTGCCTCAGCAGCGATGTTTCTAGCGATGTTGCTTAGTGTGACGTGGCCTTAAGGCTTTCATATAGTTGCCATTGTTTGTAAATCAATACCAATAAGTCCATTCTGTCCAGTTTTTGTGCGGACGTTAAAGGGGTATTCCTATCGCCAAGATCCTATCCCGATATGTAGTAGGGGTAATAATAATAATAATAATAATATTAGTAAATACCCCCAATTAGAAATTTAGTATAGTTTTCCTGATTAGCTATGTTGCTAACTTCATGCGCATGGCATTGCATCTTAGGGTTCCATGGTTACGACTAGGGATGATCGAATACTTCGATTATTCGGCTTTGCGAATATTTTCTGAATACCTCGCCGCTATTCGACTATTCGCGAATATTCAATGTGCAATGTAAGTCTATGGGAAACCCAAATAACTATTCGGAACTATTCGGGCTTCCCTTCAACTTACATTGCGCATCGAATAGTCGAATAGCAGCGAGTTATTAGGAAAATATTCGCAAAGCCGAATAATCGAAGTATTCGATCATCCCTAGTTACGAACACTAGCAGCTAACTAACTAACTGCCACTATATGCATGGTCGTAACCATGGATTGGATACCTAAGCTGCTGCAATGCCCTGCACATGATGTAAGTGACATAGTGAATCAGAAGCACTACACTACATTTCTAATTGGAGGTGTTTGCTACTATTTTTTATTATTACACCTACTACATATTGGGATAGGATCTTGGAGATGGAAATAACCCTTTAATGACACAGAAGGTTTGGACTCTGCAATTATATAGTGAGCAGAACATTGCTGAGTCTTATTCACTTGCTCCTCAGTACTGGCTGACTCCGCTCTGTAACTTTATGATCTGCTGTGGTTTCTAAATGGCTCCACTTTTCAATAATACCACTCACAGATGATAGTGGAAAATTTAGAGGGGGAAGAAATTTAATTAAATGACTTGTTACACTAGTGGCTCCTATTACAGTATTATGCTCGAATTCAGCAAGATCTTTAGATGCACGTATTCTTTCACAAATGCTTCTAACGACAGATGGCATGGAGAGGGGCAGAATTTTGCACACTCGTGGCAATAGGACTGAATAAAAAAACAGAATTCACCCATTAAAAAGTCAGTCCCTATGCTTTTGCAGGCACAATTGATACCTGTTAGGTTTTCAAAATGCTGTAGAAATACAGATTTATATAGTATCAACAGAGTTAATTCAGTAGATTAACACCATGAGAGTACTTGCTGAAAAATATGGTCAAGCTCGTAAAACTTTTATGTGCTCTTACAAATGTCCGGTGTTGTGTGTTAGGAAACATGATCTCGTCTGTTTGATAGAGTGAAAACAGGAAGAGTATATCAGACGGCAAGAACGAAGAGCGGCTCATGAAGTCACGCTCAATAGTCTCAGGGTTGGATTATTTTAAGGAAATTAGTGTTCTGCTTTGTAGGAGTCATAGGAAGGTTTGAGGAAAAGCCGACGCTCTTCAGAAAAGTCCTGGGGATGACATATATTACTTTTAAGTATTTCCACCCTGTGAGGACAATTACAGATGACTTGCACTGTGACTCAATATTTGCTGATTCAGTAATCACAAATTGTTTCAAACTCAAACAAGTCTTCTCTTTTTGAGATTAGTTAAGCTGGTGTCACACACAGCGACAACGACGTCGCTGCTACGTCACCATTTTCTGTGACGTTGCAGCGACGTCCCGTCGCTGTCGCTGTGTGTGACATCCAGCAACGACCTGGCCCCTGCTGTGAGGTCGCCGGTCGTTGCTGAATGTCCAGCTTCATTTTTTGGTCGTCACTCTCCCGCTGTGACACACACATCGCTGTGTGTGACAGCGAGAGAGCGACGAAATGAAGCGATCAGGAGCCGGCACTGGCAGCTGCGGTAAGCTGTAACCAGCGTAAACATCGGGTAACCAAGGGAAGACCTTTCCCTGGTTACCCGATGTTTACGCTGGTTACCAGCCTCCGCCGCTCTTGCTGCCAACGCCGGCTCCTGCACTGTGACATGTGGCTGCAGTATGCATCGGGTAATTAACCCGATGTATACTGTAGCAAGGAGAGCAAGGAGCCAGCGCTAAGCAGTGCGCGCGGCTCCCTGCTCTCTGAACTGTGACATGTAGCTGCAGCACACATCGGGTTAATTAACCCGATGTGTGCTGCAGGAGAGCAAGGAGCCAGCGCTAAGCGCGGTTCCCTGCTCTCTGAACATGTAGCACAGCGACGTTATGATCGCTGCTTCTGCTGTGTTTGACAGCTAAGCAGCGATCATAACAGCGACTTACAAGGTCGCTGTTACGTCACCGAAAATGGTGACGTAACAGCGACGTCGTTGTCGCTGTCGTTTAGTGTGAACCCAGCTTTAAGGGCTCAAGGTTGGACTCTTGGTTGTCATCTGAAGCCTTACACATCACACTTGTGTTTTTCTTTTGGCAGCTGCAGGGTTAATGTCAGTTCTCCTTGCTAACAGCAAGCTCATTAACCCTGCCCATGTATTTTCTCTGATTTCCACTTCCGGTCTGGATAAATACCCTCTGCTTCAAGCAGAGGGTGTCTGTTATTCAGATCATTCTGGAGCTAGGCCTGGAGCTGTTAGGATGTGGTTTTTGCTAGTGCTGTTTGCTGTGGTGTGTGAAAGTAGCCTGCTTTGCTACTTTTTCCTTTCCTTTGTTACCCCTCCCCATACACCTTTTATAGTTCCCTGGTGTTGGTTTAAGGTGTGCGTGAGTTTTTGTTGTTACTTCTGTCTGTCAGTATTTGTTGGTGGGATTCTTGACTTCTATCCTTGCCTTGACCCCTGGGAGGTGGGTAGTGGTGGGGGTCTTACCTTTAGGGTCAAGGACAAGAGACAGGGAGACGCTGGGGGTTCAGACCTCATTACCTTTAACTCTAGAACGTGCAACCATAGAAATCTACCATAGAAAACAAGTGACCTAGCAGGCCTGCGAGGCCCCGGGTAGGCGTTCTAGGGTTAAGCATACCTCTGGGTTGAGAGATAGCCTAGGGTACGGTTAGTCTGAGGGCCAGCACAGGGGCTTCTTCCAGTCACCCCCCTTTTCTGTCATTCTCATGACAGCCATATGTTAAAGAAAAGTTTACATCCATGTTTATCTACTCTCATATATTGTTTTGTTTATCCTAACTTGTTAATTTCGCACACTGCAGGTTGAAACAGGAAAGAAGGTAAATCAAGGAGAAGCCAAAGAAATTCACACTAATACACAAGCAATAAAAAGTCTAATCTAAGATATACTTGTGTATTACTTACTATGTGTATTATGAGAAGTAAAGTGCCAGTATGTTACAATAATCCTATAATATTCTGTTGCACAAAGCATTGTTAAAAGTGGAGAATGAACTAGCATTTAAATCTATCAGTCCGCTCATCTGTCACAATGTGACTGTAGGTGTCACGTCAGGTATGAGAGGACTCCCAGCAAGTAGTGGAACACAGAGGGAACACCAGGGTAGTAATACACCGGAAGGCCTTGGCGCTAGGAAGAGGGGAGCGATGCTGATCACTGCACTCTATAATGTCCCTAGATGGGTCCTTCCCCCATGCACCGTTACATGCCTAGGCCCTCGCTGGCTCGGAACTCACCCTGACTATTGAGGGCCAGCAAGACGCTAGTCTTGCCACAGCAATAAGACAACACGAGGAAGGTAAGACAAACAGGTGGGGGAAGGCACACAACTATGACACTCCACAGCTTCTCCAGCAGGAACGTCTCTGATTCTACAGAAGGGACTCGTCATCAGCTTCTCCAGAAATTTGCTCCATCAAAGTGGACAGCATAGATGAGCTATAGCCAGCATAGGGCGGTGTGAGGAGCGGAAGTGGTTGCAGCTGAGGTTACAAGTACCTGTTGGATCACTGCAGGATAGAAACTAATCTTAACCCCTTCAGTACTGGATGGAATTCAATAAGCTCCAACTCAGGGTAAATGACAAGCGGACACTAAAGCGGATCTGTGATGAACAATATGCTGTGATCTTTGGATCCCAGATCCCCCCAGATCACATTAAGCTGTGACACACTTGTGACATCATCTGATTGAAGGGCCATGAATCTTACCTCTCTTGTTATCTTCTTCTAATACAGTGTGTCCACCAATATCCTGTCCACCGCCATTAACTTGAGAACGGCAGCAGCTATAGGCATAGAAGTGGTGTCTAGGTGTAGTAAAGTAACCATCCGCTACTCAATGAAACCACCTATAGTGCCACCTGGTGGAAAACAACGGAGTTAGCATTTTTATCTCGAAAACGAAACGAGATAGAGAAAAAAATGAATTACAAAGTTGTAGGGCATTATCAATTCAATACGAATCGACACCTTGCATATAGAAATGCTATGATTAGAACATGTAAACCTCACAAGGCTGCGGACATGAAGCGATACCTCATGGAGACCTTCCTACAAGTCATTGGGTATGGGGGCTGCATGGAGTGGCCTCCACTCTCACCTGACCTGACCCCATTGGACTTTTTTCTGTGAGATCACATCAAACAGCAGGTGTATGCGACCCCTCCACCAACATTGCAGGACGTACGAAGAAGTATTACAGATGCTTGTGCAAACATGTCACCTACCATATTGCACAACGTGCAGCAAGATACAGTATGCTGTCCAGAGTCCAGATGTGCATTGCAGCTGACTGTGGCCACTTTGAGCATCAAAGTTAAATGAACGCCATATGCGTGACCAGCATTCAATGTTTTGAGGGGGGTCCTGGCTACTTTACTATACCTAGACACCACTTCTATGCCTATAGCTGCCGCCGTTCTCAAGTTAATGGCGGTGGACAGAATATGAGTGGACACACTGTATATGATCATGTAAAATTTCATCTTTGAGCTAGTCATAAATCAGCCTTTAATAGGTCAGGAGTAAAGAGATTAGGGCTAAAATTCTGCCATCATAAGAGCTTCTGCAGTTTACTATTTGCTGTAATACACAGAGGATGTAAAAGCAAACGATCCAAAATTTTGAAGGAAACTTATTGCAGAATTAAATTTTAAATTAAAAATGTATGCATTTAAGAGTAGTTACATTTAATTTTTTATTTTAAAATTTTAGCCAGCATGGAATGTTAGGAAAGTTTACAAATCACTTTATTAGGGTATTGGTATTTATTCTTGTAAAATAATTGCATGTATGTGGCTTCCAAACTCCTGATTTAACCCAGTCTATTTATTTATCTTTTACTGCATTATAGCAGAATGTACTCATTTGGAGTACAGATAATTGCAGTGATCGGCTAGCACCTGTCTCCTTGTCTGAGTGTTGTACTTATTGGTCAATATCCTGCAGCAGAGTTAGTGAGACACCGTTGCTGACTCTTTCACTGTCATCAACTGTACTTTAAATCAGTACTGAAAGCAAGCAAACACACTGGGAAATAAAAGGGAGTTTGAAAGCCACTTGTAATTTTTTTTACAGAAATAAAGACAGATGCCCTAATAAAATGATTCACTAAGTTTCCAGAATGCTGTATATAATAGCCCAGGCCGCTGTGTAGAATGTAAGAATCACTTATTATACTCACCTAGGGGACATCCGGTTTGATGGGAGACGCTGCTCTCCGGTCCATTGCCTCCTCTCTGCAGAGATCTCCATCCTCCTTCTTCTGAGGCCCATATTCATGACGCGTCCTAAATCATCCACACTAGCCGACATAGAGGTCCTGCACAGGCGTACTTTGATCTGCCTTACTCAGGGCAGATCAAAGTATTGTAGTGCACATGCGCGGGCGGTCTTTACCCTTTCCTCGTGCCTGCGCATTACAGTACTTTGTTCTGCCCTCAGCAGGGCAGATCAAAGTGCGACTTAAAAGGACTGCAATGCTGGCCTGGATAGAAGGAGGATGGAGATTGCAGCAGAGGGGAGGCACTGGACTGGAGAGCAGCGACACCCATCGGACCGGACCACCCCCCCCAGGTGAGTATTTTAAAAGTGTTTTTACGTTCCACACAGTGGCCTGGGTTCTTATATACAGTACAGTCCCTGATAGAAGTTCTGTTGCTTATCCATGTTATGTAAATAAAATCTTATAACCTGACTTTAAATTCATCCATTGGTTTAATAAATTACTCTTTTGAAAGCTGAAAACCTCCCAAATTTGGTTAAGGTTATGAATAGGGATGATCAAATACCTCAAATATTCGGCTACATGAATATTTGCTGAATAGGTCGCCGCTATTCGACTATTCGTGAGTATGCGATATGCAATGTAAGTCTATGGGAAACCCGAATAACAACTATTCGGAACTATTCGGGTTTCCCATAGACTTACATTGCGCATTGAATATTCACATAGCGGCAACCTATTCATCGAATATTCGCAAAGTCGAACATTTGAGGTATTCGATCATCCCTAGTTATGAAAATAAAGTTGCTCCAAAGCTAAAATATTGATCATTTAATAAACACAGAAAGGTCAGATTTTGGCAAGACAAAAGTTTTGTCGCCTTGTCATATAATGCACCTAATCCTAGTTTACATCCTCACCTGTGCTCACTAAATGATCGGTTAATTAGTGGGTGTATATATAAAGAAACCCAGCATCCCAGACTTTCAGTTGAACTGCAACTTGACCTCTGATAACATGCCAAAAATCCACCCTGCGACCAAAGCCTTGATTATCAAGAGGCTGAAGACCAGATCCCCTGCAGAGGTGGCAGTCACCTTTAATATGTCTCAGCGTCAAGTACAAAAAAATTAAAAAAGATTTGAAGAGACTGGGGATGTTTTTGACAAGCCCAGGTCCAGCAGACCACACAAGACAATTGCTCAGAGGAACGTTTGTTGGTTAGAAAATCCAAAGCCAGCCCCTCTTCCACTGCAGCAGAGCTCCAACAGGCCTGATCACCTCAAGTCCCTGTGTCAACTAGAACAGTTTGTAGGATTCTGTCTCGAAATGGCCTCCATGGTCGAATCAGTGCCCAGAAGCCAGCACTAAACAAACGGCAATTAAAACAATGTGTGTCATTTGCCATGTACCACAGCCTGCTGAAGAGATGGACGCTGGAAAAGTGGCAGAAGGTGGATTTCTCTGATGAATCTTCAGTTAAATTATACCACAGCCGCCGCAAATACTGCAGGAGACCTACTGGAGCCGGTATGGATCCAGAAAACAGTTCAGTTTGGTGGTGGAAAGATCATGGTCTGGGGTTACATTCAGTATGGGGGTGTGCAAAACATTTGCAAGGTGGAAGGTAATATCAATAGCCTAAAATATCAAGAAGTATTAGCTACCTCTTACATTCCCAATCATAAAAGTGGTCAAATTCTGCAGCAGTATGGTGCTCCATCTCATACATCCATCTCTACAACCAAGTTCCTCCTGGCAAAGACGATCAAGGTGCTTAAGGATTGGCCAGCCCAGTCACCAGATGAACATCATTGAGCATGTTTCGGGTAGGATGAAAGAGAAAGCTTGGAAGACAAAACCAAAGACTCTAGATGAACTCTGGGAGGCATGTAAGACTGCATTCTTTGCTATTCCTGATGACTTCATCAATAAATTGTATGAATCATTGTTGAACCGCATGGATGCAGTCCTTCAAACTCATGGAATTCACACAAAATATTAAATATGGCTCTAATAGCACCACAACTTCATTCACCAATGTTATGCAACATATCTTTGTATTAGAAATTAATTACAGTATTTGTTTGAATTTCACATTACTTTCTCTGGGCGACAAAAATTTTGTCTTGCCAAAATCTGACCTTTCTGTTCATTAAATGATCAATATTTCAGCTTTGCAGCAACTTTATTTTTATAACTAAACCAAATTTGGGAGGGTTTCAGCTTTTAAAAGAGTAATTTATAAAACCAATGGATGAATTTAAAGTCAGGTTATAAGGTTTTATTTACATACCATGGATAAGCGACAGAACTTCTATCAGGGACTGTATTCTAGAATCCTGTATATAAGAGCTCACGGGTGGTGGCCGCAGCTTATAGGGGACAAATCTGGTGACAGGTTCCCTTTAATAATAAGTGATTAAAAGTTTAGTTGCTCTTTAGAAATTAAAAGATTCAATATTTTAAAATGATCAATATCAGGTCCACTTCATTTTATGTTTTCCTGCGTGCTTTTCGATAAATATGTATTAGTAGATTTTGTTTTACACACTTTAAACCATTCTTTGCATTAACATTTGGTATGGCACATATCTTTCCCACTGACCAATCCAAAAATATCAGAAATACATAAATCCGTTGATTTTGCTGTTGATTTCTGGGCTTGATAAATAAACATTACTAAGGTACTTTTTCTGCTATCATCACCAGGGGATGCAGGGGTTGCAATCACACCTGGGCCCTGCAGCCTAAGGGGCCCAAAAGGTTTCTTGGGCATATAGAAAAAGAGCAGTCATATTAAAAAGTTGCAATAATTGGGGAAGCTGTTGTAGCTCTTGCTTTGTGGATCATGAGCTTCAAGTTATGCCGCTGAACATCACCCCAACATATTTTTTAGCCACACATTATTCTACAAATGCTTTGGCAGGAGCTAAAAAAATAACTTTTTTCCTATTGGAAACAGCATCAGTCTGTGCTCATCAACCTCTGTGAATTTAGACTCACTGGATTTAGAGGCTCTGAGGTCTTCGTAGGCTTAACTTCAATCCAAAGCAATGAGCTACCAGCGCCTAAAACTCTAAATGGTTAACCACATGACTGCTCTCCAGTTTAAAGATCATAGTAGCAAGTCTAAGCCACTAATCCATTGACAGTATTAGAATATACATTTATAAAGAGATATCACTCTGGATCTCTACGACCATTTCACTTTTAACCCAGCTATGCCTAACATTGGTATACAACAATTAAGACAGGGATTTTGATAAGATTTAAGTCTCCGAAATAAAAAGTATTTCTATGTAGCAAAAGAGATGATTATGCAGCTTTAGTTATAGCGGCTAATACCTCAGTGATTAATATAGAGCTAAAATGTCCTACATTTCTGCATACACTACTAACTAGAATATATCGGATGGTCAGTGACTATGAGCACATTTTGGCCTAAGGGGCAATTACAAAGCAGTGGCCCCCAAGTTGGGGCAAAACACCTTTAGCCTTCTTATCTCTGGCTGCTACATTAAAACAGCAGGTAAATGACTTTCAAAATAATATTGTCTGGGACATAGATGTGGAAGAAGAACCGAGCTTACTACATTGATACAAGAGCAGAAACGAGCTTACTACATTTATACAAGAACATAACTGAGCTTACTGCATACATACGGGAAGAGAACTGAGCTTACTACAAAAATATGGGAACAGAACCGAGCCTACTACAGAAATACAGAACCATAACTCAGCCTACTACATAGATATTGGAACAAAAACAAGCTTACTACATACACACAGTACCAGAACTGAGCCTACTACATAGATATGGGAACATAAACGAGCTTAACAAATAAAGACAAGAGCAAAACTAAGCCTACTACATAGATATTAACCCCTTAACGACCCATGACGTACTGGGTACGTCATGGATCGTGTGCCGGTAAGCCCCGCCCCTTGCCGCCGGCAGCCGGGCGCGATCCGCGCACATATCAGCTGTTATCAACAGCTGACATGTGTGCCTGCTAGCCGCGGGTGGAATCGCTTCCACCCGCGGCCATTAACCCCTTACATTTCGCTGCCAAAATCTGGCAGCGATATGTATATGAGCACCGCCATGACAGTCACCCCGCCCCCGCCGGAAGTCAAGTGACATGATCACGTGACTTTCGGTGGTTGCCATGGTAGCACAGGGTCATGTGATGACGCCTGTAGCTAACATGACTCACTTCCTCTCAATGCTGGAATACAGCCGGCATTGAAAGTAAAGCAGCAAATCTGTAGTTCTCAGCTCTGTAGCTGAGATCTGCAGATAGTGCAGAGTAGAGTTGAGCGCGGTTCGCGGTTCGAGGTTCTCCAGTTGGGAGATGGGAAGCTCACCGTGGTGCAATGCGGCCTAGCGGAGCGAACCATCCACCGCCTGCCCCTTCTAGTGCATCCGCGCGCTCTTCATCTTCTAGGACTGTGGGGACAGCTGTCACACCTGGTTTTCCTCGCACAACTTCCACCACTGTAACCGCAACAGGCAGTTTGCTTGGTAGGTCGTCAGTTGGTTTGGAAGGGGAAACAAGTACGTGTGTACAGCTCTCTCAGACATCGATAGCACCAACGTTGGATGAAGGCGACATCATGTCTACGCCTGCACTTTCCTCACAAAGCTGCATTTTTCCAGGGACACCCTACTCAACACCGTCTACACACAGCAGCCAGATCTCTGTCCCTCAGATGTGGACAAATAAAAGGCCATTTCCTGCGACCCATGACAAAGCTAAGAGGTTGACTTTATCTCTCTGTAAGCTCTTGGCTACCGAAATGTTGCCTTTCTGCCTGGTGGACACACAGGATTTTAGAGACCTTATGTCTGTTGCTGTGCCCCAGTACCAGATGCCCAGTCGCCACTACTTCTCTAAGAAAGGTGTGCCCGCGCACCAGCATGTCGCACACAACATCACCGCTTCCTTGAGAAACTCTGTGTGTCAACGGGTGCATTTCACCACCGATACTTGGACCAGTAAGCATGGACAGGGATGTTACATGTCGCTGACTGGGCACTGGGTAACTATGGTGATAGATGGTGAAGGGTCTGCTGCACAAGTCTTGCCGTCCCCACGACTTGTGTGTCAATCCTCTGTCTGTCCAAGTTCCGCCACTGCTTCTGCCTCCTCCACCTCATCTGGGTCCTCCACCTCCGCCCCAAGCCTGCCTGGTCAGGCCACCAGCGTTCGCACTACGCAGAAGGAATCACGCACCCCTCATTACTATGCTGGCAGCAGAGCGCAACGTCATCAGGCGGTCTTTAGCTTGACATGTCTTGGAAATAGGAGTCACACAGCGGCTGAGTTGTGGGCAGCTCTGGAGACTGAGTTTAATAAATGGTTGTCTCCACTCAACCTGCAGCCTGGTAAGGCCGTGTGCGACAATGCTGCAAACTTGGGTGCGGCCCTTCACCTGGGCAAGGTGACACACGTGCCTTGTATGGCTCACGTGTTGAACCTTGTTGTCCAGCAATTTTTAACACACTATCCCGGCCTAGATGGCCTTCTGACCAGGGCACGAAAACTGTCTGCTCACTTCCGCCGTTCAACCGCCGCAGCTGAGCGACTTGCATCGCTCCAGAAGTCTTTCGGCCTGCCGGTTCATCGCCTGAAATGCGATGTGGCGACACGCTGGAATTCGACTCTCCACATGTTACAGCGACTGTGGCAGCACCGCCGAGCCCTGGTGCAATACGTCATGACGTATAGCCTGGGCCAACGAGATGCAGAGGTGGGGCAGATCACCCTGATGGAGTGGTCTCAGATCAAGGACCTATGCACCCTTCTGCACAGTTTTGACATGGCGACGAATATGTTTAGCGCTGACAATGCCATTATCAGCATGACAATTCCAGTTATTTACATGCTTGAGCACACGCTAAACACTATTCGGAGTCAGGGGGTGGGACAACAGGAAGGGGAGGAACTACAGGAGGATTCATATGCGCAAGACACAACAACATCATCACGGTCCAGACGTTCATCATCACCAACGCGGCAGGCATGGGACCATGGGGGACAGGGATCAACAAGGGCGCATGGTAGCAGGCGAAATGTTGAGGAAGGTGCAAGAGAACATGAAGAAATGGAGGACGAACTGTCCATGGACATGGAAGACTCAGCGGATGAGGGAGACCTTGGTCAAATTTCTGTTGAAAGAGGTTGGGGGGAGATGTCAGAGGAAGAAAGAACGGTTAGCACCTCTATGCCACAAACACAGCGTGGACTTGGTCCGCATGGCTGCGCAAGACACATGAGCGCCTTCTTGCTGCACTACCTCCAACATGACCCTCGTATTGTCAAAATTAGAAGTGATGATGACTACTGGCTTGCCACACTATTAGATTCCCGGTACAAGTCCAAATTTTGTGACATAATTCCAGCCATAGAAAGGGACGCACGTATGCAGGAGTATCAGCAGAAGCTGTTACTCGATCTTAGCTCAGCTTTTCCACCAAAGAACCGTGCAGGTGCAGGGAGTGAATCTCCCAGTTGTAACTTGACAAACATGGGACGGTCTCGTCATCTTCAACAGTCTACCCGTACCAGTAGCACCGTATCTGGTGCTGGTAACAGCAATTTTATGGAATCTTTTCATAATTTTTTTAGACCGTCCTTTGCAAGGCCACCAGAGACAACAAGTCTGACACATAGTCAACGGCTGGAGAGGATGATACAGGAGTATCTCCAAATGAACATTGGTGCCATGACTTTGCAAATGGAGCCTTGCTCATTTTGGGCTTCAAATCTTGAAAAATGGCCAGAGCTCTCCACTTACGCCTTGGAGATTTTGTCGTGTCCAGCTGCCAGCGTTGTCTCTGAACGTGTCTTCAGTTCTGCTGGGTGTGTGCTGACAGATAAGCGCACGCGTCTGTCCAGTGACAATGTGGACAGACTAACGTTCATCAAAATGAACAAGTCATGGATCCACAAGGAATTTACTACCCCTGTGTCATCCTGGGGAGAGTAAATGCTTGTGGATTTGGAATGTGCTAGATGCAAATCAAAACATCCTGTTTGCAACTAGGGCACAAGTGCTGCCACTGATGGGGTGTCTGTGTGGCCCAATTTTTGGAAAAAAGGGAGACTCTGCTTGGAGTAACCCTTGCTTGCTGTGTTTTTTAAAAGGAGCCAAGATGAACAAGTCATGGTTCAGCAAAGACTTTGCTACCTACCCCGGTGTCATCCTGGGGACGGTTAAGGATGGCGTATTTTTGAATGTGCTTGATGCAAATCTAGCTGTGAAGTGTACAACTAGGGCACAACTGCTGCCACTGAAGGGGTGAGTGTCTGTGTGGCCCAATTTTTGGAAAAAAGGGAGACTCCGCTTGGAGTAACCCTTGCTTGCTGTGTTTTTTAAAAGGAGCCAAGATGAACAAGTCATGGTTCAGCAAAGACTTTGCTACCTACCCCGGTGTCATCCTGGGGACGGTTAAGGATGGCGTATTTTTGAATGTGCTTGATGCAAATCTAGCTGTGAAGTGTACAACTGGGGCACAACTGCTGCCACTGAAGGAGTGGGTGTGTGTGGGGCCCAATTTTTGGAAAAAAGGCAGACTCCGCTTGGAGTCACCTTGGAGTGTTTTACATGATTTTAGAAGGGCGTCCCATGCCTATATCTGTGTCTCCTCCTCTTTTTCCTTGTCCAGCTCGTTTATTTTCGCATGAGTATATGTCCTTGTCACTTTCCCATGTGTTTGTGTTGTGAGTTGTTTGTCACCTTTTGGACACCTTTGAGGGTGTTTTCTAGGTGTTATTATGTGTTTGTGATTGCCTGCCATTGTTTCCTATGCGGTTCGAGTTCGGTTCATCGAACGTTCGACGAACTGAACTCGAACGAGACCTCCGTTCGACGAACCGAACTCGAGCCGAACCACGACCGGTTCGCTCATCTCTAGTGCAGAGTGATCAGATTGCTGATCGCTATAGCCCCCTAGGGGGACTAGTAAAATAAAAAAAAAAAGTAAAAAAAAAAGTTTTAAAAAATTAAAAAAAAATAAAAAAAACCCCTAAAAGCTCAAATCACCCCCCTTTCACCCCATTGAAAATTAAAGGGTTAAAAAAATACAAAATACACACATATTTGGTATCGCCACGTTCAGAAATGCCCGATCTATCAAAATATAAAATCAATGAATCTGATCAGTAAACGGTGTAGCGGCAAAAAAATTGCAAACGCCAAAATTACGTTTTTTTGTTGCCGCAAATTTTGCACAAAATGCAATAACAGGCGATCAAAACGTAGCATCTGCACAAAAATGGTACCGTTTAAAACATCAGGTCGAGACGCAAAAAATAAGCCATCACTGAGCCTCAGATCCTGAAAAATGAGAACGCTACGGGTTTTTGAAAATGGCGCAAAACGTGCGCCACGTTTTTTGGACAAGCTTGTGAATTTTTTTAACCCCTTAGATACAAGTAAACCTATACATGTTTGGTGTCTACAAACTCGCACTGACCTGAGGCATCACATAGATATCTCAGTTTTACCATATAGTGAACACAGTGAATAAAATATCCCAAAAACTATTGTATGATCACACTTTTTTTGCAATTTTTCCGCACTTGGAATTTTTTTGCCGTTTTCCAGTACACTATATGGTAAAACTTATGATTTCATTTAAAAGTACAACTCGTCCCGCAAAAAGCAAGCCCTCATATGGCAAGATTGATGGAAAAATAAAAAAGTTACGCCTCTCGGAAGAAGGGGAACAAAAAACAAAAACGCAAAAACGGAAAGTGCCCGGGGGCTGAAGGGGTTAAAACAAAAACAAGCTTACTACATACATACAGTACCAGAACTGAGCCTACTTCATAGATATGGGAACAGAAACAAGCTTACTAAATAAAGACAAGAGCAAAACTGAGCCTACTACATAGATATGGGAACAAAACCAAGCTTACTACATTAATACACGAATAGGACTGAGCTTATTGCATAGACAGAGAAACAGAACCGGGCCTACTACATAAATACTACATGTAATGCAAGGGTAGTGATGGGATGATCAGACTGCAGGCCAGCCACACTTTGCGCTAGTCGTCATGCTACCGTACACCCTTAAGGGCTGGGGTACTTGTCACCCGCCTTCCGGTCCTGGAAGGGAGGACTTTGACAGAGCCGTTCCCAGATGACAATAGCGAGGTGGCTGATGGCTGGTGGCTGAGCACACAGGCCACAGTCAGATAAAAAACAGCAATACCACAATACCAGCAAAGAAAGTAGAAACCACTCTACAGGTATAAGGGAAGTTTGGGGACAAAACAAAACACTAGAGCAGAGCAAACCAGCAGCACACAAACTACTAACCTTCCTACCCAAGCAAAACTGAAAATAATCACCACTGACCATAGGGTCTGGCGGGTTTAAATATCCCTCTCCTGGGTCCGCTGACACTGCTGAGGTACGGTAACTCCCATTCTCCACCTTCATTCCAGAGTGGCAAGGGAGAGGGAGAGGAAGGTTGACTGGGAGGAACCTCCCACCACCTACCTGAACCAAAAGACATGGCATCCCATATCCCCTGGCAACAGCTGACACTAAAGGACCCAGCGTCCCGGGACCCCGCATAATCACTGGGAGTGACGGCACCTCACCTCCCAGCAATGCCACAACTTGAAGTAAGTCCCTTAATCGGGCTTTACACTTTGTGATCTCGCTAGCGAGATCGCAAGCGATCGTACCCGCCCCCGTCAGGTGTGCGACATGGGAATATCGCTGCCCGTGTCGCACAACATCGCTTACCCCCGTCACACGGACTTACCTGCCCTGCGACGTTGCTCTGGCCGGCAAACCACCTACTTCCTAAGGGGGCGGGTAATGCAGCATCATAACGACGTCACACGGCAGGCGGCCAATAGAAGCGGAGGGGCGGAGATGAGCGGGACGTAAACATTTCGCCCACCTTCTTCCTTCCACATTACCGATGGAGGCAGGTAAGGAGATGTTTGTCGCTCCTGCGGTGTCACACACTGCGATGTGTGGTGCCACAGGAACGACGAACAACATCACTAATGAGAAGAAAACGATTTTTTGTTTCAGGATGACCTCTCCACGGCAAATGATTTTGGCCGCTTTTGCGATCGTTTAAGGTCGCACATAAGTGTTACACGCTGAGATATCGTTAATGACGCCAGATGTGCATCACAAACACTGTGGCCCCGACGATAAATTATTAACGATATCGTAGCATGTAAAGCCCACTTTAGAGCACAAAACACGTCCAGAGCGAACACCTACAATAGCTCCGCCCCCCCAGAGACCTACCATGATGTCCACCACCATGCAAACCGCCAGACCTGACACTACAGTACTAGAACTGAGTTTACTACATAGATACAGGGGCAAAACCAAGCTTACTTCAAAGATGTGGGAACAACATTATGTCAGAATAAAAAGCACGCATACTGTATGCAGCATGCACACATAGAATGCAAAGACATACACAAACATGCGCAGACATGCACACATATAGTACGCAAACATGCACACATACACTACACACACATGTACAAACGTATGCAGATATGCACACATAAGGGTGCTTTACACGCTGCAACATCGCTAACGATATATCGTCAGGGTCACAGCATTAGTGACGCACATCCGGCGTCATTAGCGTGTGACACCTAGGAGCAACGATCAACGATCACAAAAACGTCAAAAATCGTTGATCGTTGATACGTCGCTCCTTTTATCGTTGGTGGTACATGCCGCTGGTTGTTTGTCGTTCCTGCGGCATCACACATCGCTATGTGTGACACCGCAGGAACGATGAACATCTACTTACCTGCGTCCACCGGCAATGGGGAAGGAAGGAGGTGGGCGGCATGTTCCAGCCGCTCATCTCCGCCCCTCCTCTGCTATTGGGCGGCCGCTTAGTGATGCCGCTGTGACGCTGAACGCACCTCCCCCTTGAAGGAGGGATTGTTCGACAGCAACAGCAACGTCGCTAAGCAAGTTTGTGCGTGTGACGCTGCCGTAGCGATATTGTTCGCTACGGCAGCGATCACCACATATCACCCGTCGCATAGAACGACGGGGGCGGGTGCTATCGCTCGCGACATCGCTAGCAATCACTAGCGATGTTGCAGCGTGTAAATCACCCTATACATTACGCAAATATGCAAACATACAATACGCAGAAATCCACACATACAGTATGCATACATGCATACACGTACACATACACAGACATGCTGTCATGCCAGAGCATACAGATGCTCAGAGAGCAGCGCAATATAAAGGTGACAATGGTGATAGTATAGAAGAAAGGCCTTGGTGATAGGGAAAGGGGCGAGGGGACACCTTCTGCAACTCACCTGAGTTTGTACCTAAGCTCTCCAATGTCCCTATAGGAGTCCTTGCCCCCATCGCAGTCACGTGCCTAGGCCCCCGATTCCCCTGAACTCACCCTGGCTAGTTAAAAGACCAGCAAGAGCACTAGTCTCATCACTGCAATAATTCAACACAAGGTAAGGGAGACAAACAGAGGGAAAAAGACCAAAAAGATTAATGCTTCAAGTTTCTTCAATGCAGCAATAGTCACGACTCCTCATCTTCTTCCAGAAACTGGCTTCTTCTAAAGTGGTCAGAATGAGAATGATATTCTATAACTGGCATCAGAGAGTAGTACACGTTACTTTTTATAGTTAAGGGGAGTGGTCACAAAAGACCTGCATCTGAGATTAAGGTGCAGGAAAGAGGAGGAAGCAGGCCGCATCTGCAAGCAGTGGCTCGGCCGGGCCAGTACTGTGGCTTTAATTCTGCTTATGTGCCAGCTGCGTCAGGTTGTGCCAAGTTAAAAAAAAACAGAGGCAGAAAAGGGGATATATATACTAAGATGGGCTCAGTATAGGAGACATATATAAAAGATGGGCCACATATATATACCAGGATGGGCCCAAAATTGGCACATATATACCAGGATTGGGGGACATATATACCAGGATGAGCCACATATATGTGGCGCCCTGGACAAGCCAGGACGTCACAGGTACTGCAACAACACACCCCATGAAGGGGTCGTCGCCCTGTATGGCATGGAGGCCACTTACATCCCCCGGAGCGGAAATAACGGATATCGGGCGGCCCTTCCTCGTCGTGCCTGCTATGCGCTGGAGGGGCTGGTACCCGTGTTCTTCCACCCAGGACCGGGTGAGGAGGACGAAAGTGAACAGTGAAGCCAGCGGGGCCCCGCTGCAAGTTGTCCCCGTTGGGACCACCAGTTTAAAAGTTGTGAATGATAAGATGAATCAACAGAAAATGTAACCTGATTAGCACTTTGATTAAACCAGCCGTTGCCGGCAACCAGTCCCCGTAGGGACTTCCTGCAACCGTTGCGTAAGGGACTTCTTACGGACAAGCCCGAGAACTTGCAGGGCAACCACAAACTTAGTGGAATGTAAAGAAAAATGTGTGGCTTGATACCGTTACCGCCTCCGGAGAGGCTGATTTGGGAGGATGGGCCTGGGGGAAAAGGATGGCCCAGGCCCGCCACTACTGTAACCGGTGGCAATCCTCTGGGGGTTCAGGGGTCCCCATGGTCGCAGGTCCCCTGAAAGAGACAGAACCCGCTCGGGCAGCCTGGGGATGGACTGGGGTCAAGGGGTGCTGCCCACTTCTTAGGGGCAGCATCAGGGCCAGGTTGTTTGGGTGGGAGAAGAGCGGAAGCCGTTACCGTTTGCAACGTTTAAGAACCGTACCTCCCGTTATGGGAAGATTGATGCAAATGCTTATGTTTTAATGTTTTAATGTTTGTACGTGTTTCACCCCTTTTCCTACAGTTAAACAAAAATAAAACCGGTGATGGACGGGCAGCCCGCGGACGGTCTGCATTTTACTAAGGGGGAATGTGGAGCCCTGGACAAGCCAGGACGTCACAGGTACTGCAACAACACACCCCACACCCCAGCTAGGCACACCGAAGTCAAACAGAAATCCTTGTTGCCTCCCTCCAGGGGCTGATGTCCACACCAGGGGGTGGGCCAGGCGGTTGGCCCCGCCCACCGAGGAGTACACAGTCCTGGAGGCGGGAAAAGGAGTTAGATGAGATGAGTTTTGGGAGTGAGAGAGTGAAGTGGAGTAGAGGAGACTGACTGTGTCCGGGTGCGTGGCCCGGGCACATACAGCAAGGTTGGCAGTCGGTGGTGACCGTCTGCAGGAGAGGCTGATTGGAGCGAACCGTAAGGACCGGGGACGGGCGGTAGCCCGACGGTACCGGATCGGGGAGCGAAGAGAAGCCAGCACCATTCGGCAGGGCTTACGGACCCCGACCAGGCTAAGAGTCGCCGTAAAACCGGTCAAATCCATTAGCGAAGGGAACCTCCGGGGTTTCCCAGCAGTCAAGACCCGATTGAAGGCAACAGCTCACACCATGAAGGGAAACACAGTCACCGCCAAGGCTACAGTTCCCAGGGCTAGAGCCTGCGGGCAAAAGGGGCTCCCTCAGCATCCATCCAAGCTGGGGAGCGGGTTACCGGTGGGAAGCCATTGGAACCGTAAACACAACACAGGTGCAGGGAAAGGCAGTCACCATCAACCTACCGGGAGGAGAATAACCGCAGTCGTCTGTGGGACCCGTCTATCCAGCCGTTTGTTTTACCGGAGACTTTGCATTATTCATTGGCTGAGTGAGTACCACCGTGCCATGTGGCACAGCGCTGCCCCCGTGACCCTGCACCTCACTAGGCCCCGTAACCCTCCTGTCATCCCTAACCCTCACCGGGGCCCTGGGACAACCAACCCCCCCTACCCACGGAGGGGAGAACCAACATCCAAGCTGTCATCGCTCCCGGGATCCCCGTCCAGAGCAGCGGTGGCGTCACAACCTCACCACAACCGTGGGTGGCGTCACAGACAATATCCCCAAACCACACCCCCCCTTTCACTCACGGGCGAGGAACGCCGCTCGAGTCCTCGGGATCCAGCCACCGCTCGAGCCACCACCGAGCAGCAGCAGCAGCAGCCGGACCCGAGCAGTGGGTGAGTGCAGCGTCCCCTCCTCCGCCCGCGACATATACACCAGGATGGGGGACATATATATAAGGAGGGGGGACATATATACCAGGAAGGGCCACATATATATCAGGAAGGGCCCAGGATGAGGAACATATATACCAGGATGGGCCCAGGATGGGAGACATATATATCAGGATTGGCCACATATATACCAGAATGGGCCCAGGGTTAGGCACATATGTACCAGGATGGGCCACATACATACCAGGGTGGGAGAGATTTATACCAGGATGGAACAAGGATGGGGAACATATATATTAGGATGGGCCACATATATACCAGGATGGGCACAGGATGAGGAACATATATACAGGATAGGCCACATGCATACCAGGATGGTAGACATTTATACCAGGAAGAAACCAGGATATCAATATCAACAATGCATAAGGCCGAGCATGGCTGAAATGAGTTGTTTTTGTATGGTTACTGGAGATACAGATTTTTTTACTTTTGACAATAAATAAAAAGTTTTATCTTTTCATTGGATTGGCTTCTTGTCTCATTGTTGGATATTTTGTTCCAATATATACTAGGATGGGGAACATATACACCAAGATGGGGGATATTAGTACAGGATGGGAGACATTACTACATAATGGGGGATTTAGAACGCTACAAGGGCCTATACATTTAAACAACATTCGTGGGGGGGGGGGGGCAAGGTTCAAATTTTGCACCGTTGCCCATCAGGCTCATGTTATGCCACTGGTCTTAGGATTCCTGTTTATTGTGCCATTTGTGCTGAATTTACTACATAGGTAGCAGGCTCATAACTATCATCTATTTTCCTAGTCAAGTAGCGACATAACACACTGGTCTGGTAGTCATAACATTAGCACAGAACAGCATAGATAACAACATTAGACTCTGTAATAGTTGATTTATTGTCTGCTCACACTCACCGGCAGATAGTAGATTTTTGTGTAAATAATTCATAAAATGTTGTCCTGGTGAATTGCTTTTCTAGCTTTATTATATGTAGAATAATGGCTTTAATTGTAGAAATACAATATTATAAAACATGAATATAAACAAGCGTATTGTTCTTTCATTTTCAGTTGTTATATTATTGATATAATTGCAGAAAAATATTGCATACATTTGTTTTTACTGTAGTGTATCTATTTTCAGATTATTTTCAGAATTCAGCGGTACTTGTAATTATCACATTTCTGTATTATGTATTTTATTAGAGGAAAGTGACATTTTCCTCACTTTTCAGCAGCTTGTTTGTGTCCAAGTTTGAACTCTTCTTGTAAATGTTAACAAAAATCTATTGGCCCAATATATCAAGACCAACGTGGTTCATCCTGATGAAGAGACATGCTACAGTTCGGTGTTCCTGATTCATGAAGACGGGTGCACCGCCGGCAGTTGCGCCAGAATTATGCAACTTTTCAAAGCTTTTTTCTCCAGAATAATGGAGTAAAATCTTTTTTTGAATCTGGCCCTATGTCTAGCATAAAACACTAAATCCTGTCCTGCATAATGTGCAATGCTATGCTTTCTTTTTGGTATATCAGAGTAAAAAAACTGGAGAAAACGGGTTTATGCCTCGCTAGAAAACCACGAACATGAATGTAATAAAACACTGTTCTTTTATTCAGATCATTCCAACGCGTTTCAGAGACTCATCTGCCTCCTTCCTCAGGGAAAAGGAACCTTGAAGGAGGTAGGCTGGCAGCCATTTTTCTCAATTAGTGTATGCCGAGTCATAAAAAATATGGATTCTGCCGAATATACATTTTTTAGGCTCTTCATGAGAATTAGATTTGTTATGATTTGATTCACTCATCGATACCAGACACCTCTCTGTAGCTCCATGTTGATCCAATGCTGTCAAGACAAGGCTGCCCAAAAAGAAAGCATGTAGTAGGGGAGAGAAGAAGGCACAATAGGGTCTTACCCGGTTTACAGGGCAAAAGGTAAAGGAGCAATGCACTCACCTGGCTGGGTTGTGCCAGTCAGAACCCCTTTGCAGACGTAAATGAGTGCTTAGGTGGTTCAGCAGCGGCCCCGTTACAGAGTGGTATATCAGAGTAAAAAAACTGGAGAAAACGGGTTTATGCCGCGCTAGAAAACCACGAACATGAGTGTAATAAAACACTGTTTTTTCTTTTTCTTTTTGACTATAAGCTTTTAGTATTGTTTTTTTAACCCATTGTCACGTCCCCATCAGAGTCCGCTCCTGCGACTTCGGCTTCAATCACCAGGCGACGCCGTGTTCCTGCTGTGGATGGTGCTGGTGATGGGAGAGGAGTCGGTGCCAGTGACTCTAGTGGGCGCAGGCTCCACTCATCCACTAAGCTGGGTTTCCCTGGGATTTGCAGTACCACTGGCTGACTGTAGGTGGCATGTGTCTTCCAGCTGAAGTTACCATCATTCAGTCTCAGCCAATGGGAAGACACCACACCCTTTTAATTCCACTCCTGTCTGCTGGCTACTGCCAGAGATAGTTCTGTTTTCCTGTTACCTGGCTCCCTCTCTGTTTTGCTTATTGACCCCCTGTGTTTAGTCTTCTGCTTGTTTTCTGACTCCCCTTCGGCCTGCCGTTTCGGTCCCTGTTATACAATTCCTGGTTTGATCCTGCCTGCCTGCCTGTCTCAGACGGGCTGTAATGGACAGGCTAGAGGGAAGCCACTCACCAAGCAGGACCCCTAGAACCCTGAAACCCTATAACCTCTATACAGGAATTTGGAATTACACAGGGCCCCGGTGATCACTGCCTGTGGAAGGCTGCAGTTCGATGAGCGTAGTAGTCAGGCAGGATCAAACCAGGAATTGTAGAACAGAGACCGAAACGGCAGGCAGAAGGGGAGTCAGAAAACAAGCAGAAGTCTAAGCACAGGGGGTCAATAAGCAAAACAGAGAGGGAGCCAGGTAACAGGAAAACAGAACTATCTCTGGCAGTAGCCAGCAGACAGGAGTGGAATTAAAAGGGTGTGATGTCTTCCCATTGGCTGAGGCTGAATGATGGCAACTTCAGCTGGAAGACACATGCCAACTACAGTCAGCCAGTGGTACTACAAATCCCAGGGAAACCCAGCTTAGTGGATGAGTGGAGCCTGCGCCCACTAGAGTCACTGGCACCGACTCCTCTCCCATCACCAGCACCATCCACAGCAGGAACACGTCGTTGCCTGGTGATTGAAGCAGAAGTCGCAGGAGCGGACTCTGGTGGGGACGTGACAATAGGTTAAATAAACAATACTAAAAGCTTATAGTCATCTGTCCTAGTCTCACTACTCAAATGTCCTGCTACTTGCTCCCTCCAGTCACACTTTGATGTTGGCATCTTCTGGCATTAGGCCTCACTCGGTCATGTAGGGCATCATTGACGTGCACATCATGTGAGTGCATTAGGCAACAAGAATTACGACCTAAGGCACCTTGGGAGGCATAGTGCAGGAAGAGTCAAAGAGCAAAAAATGATTGAAGCGAGTGAGTAGATGATTGGGCAGGGAACTTCAGGTCAGGACAGGTGAGTAAAATCATTTTCTTTTTAACCCCTTCCTGTCTGGGTTTATTGTACTTTGGGGTCTGGTGAACCCTCAGAGCAAAATAAGCATCTTTACCTTGCAATTTTTAATCAAATATATTTCATTGAAACTATTTAAAAAAATAGAGGCACTATGTGAAATATAAACAGAACAATGATTTCAAAATCTCTTATAGCCATATTTTATTTTATTTTACATTATTTTTGGAAACAGTTGTGCACAGATTAGGGAACTTCTGACCATCTTTTCTGTTGAGAGATTCTGCCTTTCTAACACGCTGTCATAAAATACAGTCATGTGACTGTGTTGAAAATTGAACCTCCAGCTATCTTTCATTGGCATGATTTATTTTTCGAGTTTTTTGTTACCCTCGACCTAATTTTTTTTCCAATGTGCTACTGCCATCAATTTCTAAATAAGTTATTTTTTTTTAAATGAAATAGTAAAATTTTGACTTAATCTGTGCTTTGTTGTGAAAAATACTATGTAATAAAAGATTTCTAAATCCTTGTATTCTTTTTTCCTTTACAGTTTACACAGTGTCCAAACTTTGTTTTGGAATTAGGGAGTTAGAATCTGCTGTCTGAAATTAGTGAATCCGAATCTCTCAAGCCCACTAGTTTCTGCTGTGCATCTGTAAGAGGGTGGACTGAAGTCGCATTTCTCTATGAAGTTATCAACCGCACTGACGTATTGTAATGTACATTGTGTTGTGGCATTATAAATAATGTAATATCATGTAATGTTTTCATGTGTAATGCAATGTTTTCTAATGAAATATATGATATTGTAGTCTTGATAATGTTTGAATAAGAATGTAGGTGAGAGGTCAAATCTGCCCAGCAACAGACAGCAGGGACAGAATTAGTTACGTGTGGCACTAGCCCACAATGGGAGGGCTTAGTTTGTAGGTAAGTGACTGTTTCCATCCTCATAGAACATGAGATAGGGATCCACAAATGAATAGCATGGACGTGCAAGTCAGACAGGTCGTCAAGGCCTCCTGTAGCGAGTAACTTGTGGCAACCACATGTTGAGACTGAAGTGAGATAGTATGATCCTATGAAGTGACTGTAACATCAGATGGAACAACTGGAGAGCTAAAGACCAACCCTTGGATGAGCAGCTCTATACTGAACAAGCCAGAGTACGGACAAATAGCCAGGCCACTTAGCAATAAAGGTATGGGGTTATCACCACTGGCGTGTGACAGAGTGAGACCTTTCCCAGGAGGGACCCATTCTGGCTACTGCGATCCTAAGGCTCTTTGCTGATACTATGGTATAACCCTTACCCCACTTTCCTACGGGGAGAGGAGACCTTCATCTGGAAGTGTCGGGAAACCTGCCGCTCCATTCTTGCCATAATATTCTACTCCCCTTGAGTCCATGCTATGAGAGAAGGAGATGTTGGCCCAATGAGAGGAAAAGTGACCGTCAGAGACAGTGATGTTGTGTGTGGCTGGGTTGTGCTGGAAAGCCCAAATCCAGAAAGATTGGAAGCAACCCAGCTAGAACTAGAACTGTGTCTGATGCCATGCTGTGTAACTGAAGATGTCCTTAAATTGTGTAACCACTATCTCATATGTACAGTTGTGACTAAAGAACTGAGGGTACTAAAGAGAACTGCTGGTCTCCATATCAGTCTACACTGCTGTTTGGTCCTGGCTTACCAAAGGCAACAGCGATATGTGTCCTGCTAAGAGATATGACCTGCATCATACAAGTCCACACACTCAGCCAGGACTATGGTTTCTTGTAGCATGCTTGGGCGACCGGAGTCAATCCCTCGCCGACATTTACTGCCCCGCGCCACCCTACACATCTACAGTATATCACAATTTCTCTACTATTCCATGATGGTGGATGTCGAGGGAGATGAGTATCAGACAGTTGAATCAAACTGCCTGTTCCTTTGTTTTCAGGTAACTAAGCTATTGGGAAAACTGTCAATCAGTGGCTTACTTCGTCTCTTACTACATTGCTGAGCCAAAAGTGTATAGCTCTGAAAGAGAAGAGAATTAAAAAGATACATAGGAACTGATTCATCAAAACTGGCATAGTACAAGATCATTTTACACCAGTCTTGCTGGAATAGAAGGTGACACATTTATTAAGAGGTGCACTTAATTAATTTAGTGCCTCTTCTGAGTGCTGTATGCCTCTGTGCTCTGTGCTATAAGTGCTGCTCCAGTTAAAGACTGGAATAGCATTTCTGACATACAAAATATTAAATGTTATAAATGTTGATGAGTTCAACAAGTGGGAATGGCCATGACCCTGTCAAGATCCTTCCAGCACTGCCCATTTTTGTGGAGCTGATTCAAACTGGCGTGAAAGCGGCAAAACTTGCAACATTTTGTGCAACAAGGAGTTACTAAAATGTTTTTTTTACTTTTCACAGCTTTTAGGTCAGTTTTCTGGCTTAAAATCTCTTACAAATAAGCCCCAAACTGTATAGGGATGAGCAAATCTGCAAAACTTGGAATTCGCAGATTTGCATTGAATCTATTCATTACAAACTGATTATGTCTTATTATGCTCTAAAGTCTCTGCAGACCCAAAGGCATAATAAACAGGTAAAAAGAGATGTTAATGATACTCAACCAGCCCTTACCTCTCCTCCCGCACAGTCTTTCTCTAGTTAGCTTGTCTTCTTTGGTTTAGTCATCACTAGGCTATCTTTGGCGTATTTTGCCACCCGCCATCTTTGGCTCCTCTTCTGCTGATTAGACCCCACTATGTCATTATTTCACAAGCAGCACAAATGATGATGGGCAAAAGATGGTGGGCCCCAAAAGAAGTCAAAGATGACTTGGTGCTGGAAGAAGCCAACTATAGCTCAGACCAAACAGGACAGACCACAACAGGACAGATGAAGGGCCAGATGGGTATATACATTTTTTTAATCCCTTCCTTTTTTTTTGTTCAAATGATTTTTATTAGGTTTTGTAGTTAACAAATCTTGAAATCATGCGTTAGAAAATTTAAGGACATATAGATAGTAATAACAAGGTTAAGAAAATGCACATATTTTGACCCTCCAGTTTGTTAGTGTTGATACATCAAGCAGTATATTTTGTTGGTCAAATCAATTGCTTATGAATTAACTTTTTGCAAAACATAACTAAACAAGAAATAAAATTAACAACTTCCTGACATGGATTCCGTAGACAGTCCAGCAAATTTGCGAGATCAGACACATATAATTCTAGTGAGTTTTAGATCAAGGAGGTATCAAAGACTAGAGCTTCAAGCCTGGAATTATTAGTGAGCTCGTATTTCTCAAATATAGTTAGTGTTTCCTTAACGTCAGTTGGGCTATATAGTTTGTCGGTGATTGGGCTCTAGCCATGGGTCCCATTTGGTGAGGTACTTGGATTGAGTACTATTTTTTTATGGCATAATATTTTGATCCCTTCTTAAGCCTTTTATGAACTATCTGAATGGGAGGTATTTTGCTAGATTCAATGAAGCGACTTTATAGATTCAAGCAAATTCAATTCTTTTGTAAAATTTGAGGCAATATGATGCACTTTAGTTGTATTCACTCATTTAATACTGTATATATAATATATACTGTACATACATTATATTTACATTCATTGTCAAAAGTGTTGGCACCATTGAAATTGTTCCAGAAATCAATGTATTTTTCCCCCGAAAATTATTGCTATTACACATATTGTGTTATACATATGTTTATTTATTTTGTGTTAATGGAACAACACAAAAAAACTGAGAAAAAAAAGCAAACTGAACAGAATTTCACACACAATCTCCAAAATGGGCTGATCAAAATTGTTGCCACCTTTCCAAAATTGTGGGTAACCAACTTTGTTTCAAGCCTATGATTCTTGTTCAAACTTGTGGCAAGCAACAGGTGTGGGCAATATAAAATTATACTTGAAAGCAAATAAAAGGGGAGAGCTTGACTCAGTCTATGCATTGTGTGTCTGTGTGTACCACACTAAGTATGGAGAACGGAAAGAGAAAAGAACTGTCTGAGGACTTGAGAAACAAGATTGTTGAAAAACATCAATTATCTCAAGGTTATGTCCATCTCTAGAGAGCCTGATATTTTTTTGTCCACGGTGTGCAACATAATCAAGAAGTATACAACCCATGGCACTGTAATTAATCTACATAGTTAATCTTCCTGGACATGGATGGCAGAGAAAAATTGATGAAAGGTTGCAAAGCAGGGTAGTCCAGATGGTGGATAAGCAGCCCCAATAAAGTTCTAAAGAAATGCAAGCTGTCCTGCAGACTCAGGGTGCATCAGTGTCAGCACAAACTACCCATTGACATTTGAATGAAATGACCCAGGAGGACCTCACTGCTGACACTCCTGAGACATAAAAACTAGACTGCAGTTTGCCAAAATCTATGTGAGTAAAGGGGGTTTTACACTCAGCGATATCGCTAGCAATATCGCTAGCAATATCGCTAGCGAGCGTACCCGCCTCCGTCGTTTGTGCGTCACGGGAAAATCGCTGCCCGTGGCGCACAATATCGTTAGGAGCCATCACACGGACTTACCTGCCTAGCAATGTCACTGTGGCCGGCGAACCGCCTCCTTTCTAAGGCAGGTGGTTTCTACGACGTCACAGCGGCGTCACTAAGCGGCCGCCCAATAGAAGCGGAGGGGCGGAGATGAACGGCCGTAACATCCTGCCCACCTCCTTCCTTCCTCATTGCTGGCGGCTGCAGGTAAGCTGTTGCTTGTCGTTCCTGGGGTGTCACACATAGCGATGTGTGCTGCCTCGGGAACAACGAACAACCTGCGTCCTCAACAATCAACAATTTTTTGAAAATGAACATGTCAACGATGGACGATTTGGTGAGTATTGTCCATCGCTACCGGCCGCTCGTTGGTGTCACATGCAACGACGTCGCTAACGATGCCGGATGTGCGTCACGGAATCCGTGACTCCGGCGATATATCGTTGCGTGTAACGGGGCCTTTAGCCAATATCTTTCTGGAAAAGCATCTTGTGTAGAGATAAGAAAAAGAAAGAGCTTTTTGTAAAACACATCATTCTACTATTTACTGAAAACTGTAAGAGGCCTACAAAGAAAAGAACACAGTACTTACAGTCAAATATGGTGGAGGTTCAGGCTTTATTGTTGCCTCTGGAACTGGGCACCTTAACTGTGTACAATGAGTCAGGATTTAAATAATCCAGTTTAACACTTGTGTAGAGATCTTAAATTGCTGTTTGGAGAAGGCACCTTTAACCCCTTCACGACCGGCCGATTTTTCGCTTTCCGTTTTTTTTTTCGCCATTCTTTTTCTGAGACGTAACTTTTTTATTTTTCAGTCAATATGGTCATGTGAGGGCTCAGTTTTTGCGGAACGAGCTGTACTTTTAAATGAAACCATAGGTTTTACCATGTAGTGTACTGGAAAACTGCAAAAAAATTCCAAATGCAGAAAAATTGCAAAAAAAGTGCGATAGCACTATTGTTTTTGAGATATTTTATTCACTGTGTTCACTGTATGGTAAAACTGATGTGTGGGTGTGATGACTCAGGTCAGGAGTTTGTAGACACCAAACATGTATAGGTTTACTTTTATATAAGGGGTTAAAAAAAATTCAGAAGTTTGTCTGAAAAAAGTGGCGCACATTTTACGCCATATACCGTGAACCGTAGCGTTCTCATTTTTCGGGATTTTTGGCTCAGTGACAGCTTAATTTTTGCGACTCGAGCTGACGTTTTTAACGGTATTATTTTTGCGCAGATGCTACATTTTGATCGCCTGTTATTGCATTTTGTGCCAAAGTTGTGGCGACAAAAAAACGTCATTTTGGCGTTTGGAATTTTTTTGCCGCTACGCCGTTTACTGATCAGAGTAATTGATTTTATATTTTGATAGATCGGGCGTTTCTGAACGTGGCGATACCAAATGTGTGTATATTTTTTTATTTTTTTAACCCTTTATTTTCAATGGGGCGAAAGGGGGGTGATTTGAACTTTTAGGTTTTTTTGTTTTTTCTTAATTTTTTAAAACTTTTTTTTTACTTTTTTTTTTTATTTTACTAGTCCCCCTAGGGGGCTATTGCGATCAGCAATCCGATCGCTCTGCACTATCTGCTGATCACAGCTACACAGCTGTAAACAGCAGATACGTGCACTTCCTGCTTCCCTGGCCTCCGTACAAAGCGAAAGTGAAAGTGGTTCATGTCTAGCACAGGAGTCATCACATGACCCTGTGCTACCATGACAACCACCGGAAGTCACGTGATCATGTCATGTGACTTCCGGTATCAGGCGGTAAGTAAAACTTTACCGCGATCGCATTTATAATGGCGCTGTCACATATTGACAGCGCCATTTCAGGGGTTAAATGACACGAGCAGATAACGATTCTGCTTGTGCCTAGCAGGCACACATCTCAGCTGTGAAAATCAGCTGAGATGTGCGCCGATCGCGGCATGCTGCTTCCGGCAGACTGCGGGCAGTAACGTTATGACCGCTAGGACGTAATTTTACTGCCCGCGGTTGTTAAGGGGTTAAATATAAGAGAACTGGAGTAGTTAAAGAAAAGAAGAGTCCAAAATTCCAGTTGAGAAGTGAAAAAACTTGTTTATGACTATAGAAAGTGATTGATTGCAGTTATTTATTCCAAAGGGTGTGCAACCAAATATTATGTTGAGGGTGCCAACAATTTTGTCCGGCCCAGTTTTAGGGTTTTGTGGGAAATTATGTCCAATTTGCCTTTTTTTCCTCTGTTTTTTTTTGTGTTGTTCCAATACAAATAAAGGAAGTAATCATGTGTATAATAAACCATGGGTAACTGCAATATTATTCTGGGAGAAATACTTGATTTTCGGGAACAATTTCAAGGTTACCAACACTTTCAGCCATGACTGTATATATATAAAAAAAAAACAGCAATTGAGAAAAGATTCAAAATATATGGGTTAAGTACAACATTTTGGGCTCAGTGCATATATCTACAGCTATATGCAGAAGGGAGTGGGTGTTTGATTAGTAAAGATGTGTAGACAACAACCAACCAACCAATCAATCAATTAATTAATGGTTGATTGAATTCCTCTTTTCAAGCTTCTATAATATATTTTCTCTTCTGGTTTGTATGAAATTACCTTTAATGTAGCGCACATGTGTATCTGTTATGGTCCTGCCAAGTGAAGGACGTGGACTTGACCAAAAGTATTCTTCGCTAATCAATTGCGGGAATTGTAGTACAGCAACTGGTGAGACACCTTGGCTTCGTTATTATTTAAATCCCACACAGAAATATTGACTCCGTGGGCTGCTACATGTCTTCATACAACAAAATAAATGAGTGCCACTGACAATTCTCTTGACTTCAATCTTAATGATTGATGACTGAGTATTGTTAGACACGCCATTCTTTTTAATGTTTTTTGAAAGTTTCCTGGCAAATTATAGCAAACACTGTAAGCTGAGATTCTGGATTTTCTTCTAATTACCTCATCTACAGATTTTGGGTTGTCAGACTCCCTATGATAATAACACTGGCAGATTCACGGAAAAAATATACTGTAGCAATGTTGATCAAACAAAACATTCTAAGAGATCCAGCGACAAAGAATACGTAGGTGTGTGTAGAAATCTCAGAGCCTGTCAGTCTCTATTAGAAATTTATTTTTTAATTTGTGCAAATCTCCATAAATTGTAAGAATAGGTATTTGTACATTGAATCTTTATTTCCTCGTTTGTGATATTATGAAGATATTGTATTTCAATAAAAAATAATGCCATATCTAACTGGGTAATGGATGCATGTGTATAAATGATTAGTGATGAGCGAGTGGATTCAACACTGCTCTATACTTGATCGAGAATTGGGATGTTTGGGCACGCCCTGTAGTCGACCGAGTATCGCTGGTACTCAAGCGCCATGCTCGAGTACCCACCCCACTTGTTTCGCGGTTGTTTTTCAACCAATAAACATGCAGGAATTGCTTGCCAATCACGTTAATGCTGTAGCCATATTGGCTACTGGCATTACTGTGATTGGCCTGCTGCAACACATCATTGGGTCTATATAAGACACGGTGATGCCATGCTCAGCACAGCACACTGTGCCTCAGAAACAGTGTAGAGAGTGCTGCTGGAGAAGGGACATATAGGCAGGGATTATTGCCTTACAGTCTTTGCTACTGCAACGTAAAGCCAAGAGTCTTTTTGAAGGCTACATATATTCTATTCTAGTAACTATTAATATCACTCTTGGCTGCATTTAGTATAGGGAGAGTTGCTGGAGAAGCAATAGTGTATTAGTGTAGCATTAAAAGTACAGTCCTTGCAGCTGCAATGGAAAAACAAAAGTCCTTTTTAGTCCTACATCTATTCTATTCTAGTCCTTATCAATACTGCTGTTAGCTGCATTTAGTGTAGGGAGAGTTCCTAGAGAAGGAAGAGTGTATAAGTTTTGCATTAAAGCATATAGGCAGGAATTATTGCCTTAAGACTGCTTTACACGTATCAATTTATCGTGCGTTCGCATGTGCGATCGCACCCGCCCCCATCATTTGTGCGATACGGGCAATGTGTTGCCCGTGTCGCACAAACTCGGTAACCCCCGTTACATGTACTTACCTCCTGAATGACCTCGCTGTTGGCGGCGAACATCCTCCTCCTGAAGGGGGAGGGACGTTCGGCATCACAGCGATGTCACACAGCGGTCGGCCAATAGCAGCGGAGGGGCGGAGATGAGCGGGACGTAAACATCCCGCCCACCTCATTCCTTACGCATTGCCGGCGGCCGCAGGTAAGCTGCTGTTCATCGTTCCCGGGGTGTCACACGGAACGACATGTGCTGCCCCGGGAACAATGAACAACCAGAGCACAGAAGGATGTTCGATTTTTTGAAAATGAGCGACGTGTCAACGAGCAACGATAAGGTGAGTATTTTTACTTGTTCACAGTCGCTCATTTGTGTTACACGCTACGATATGTCAAACGAGGCCGGATGTGTGTCACTAACGATGTGACACCGACGACATATCGTTACATATATCGTTGCGTGTAAAGCGGCCTTTACAGTACTTGCTGCTACAACATAAAACCAAAATTCCTTTTCAGGCTTACATCTATTCCATTCTAGTCCCTATTACTACCGCTGTTAACTGCATACTTGATTTTATATGCGCAAAGCGTGAAGTAAGGGATGGGGAAGTGGATGTGTTGCTTATGGTGCACTCAGAGTCTGAGGCCGTGCGCCAGGTAAAACTGTGCCTGCTGCAGGAGCACAACAAACACGCTGATCCGAAAATCCTATCTTCCTGTCCCACTTTGCAGTGGAGCACAATACACCACTGTTGAAGCTAGAACACTGTGAACAGGTGGTCGGTTGACTGGCAGATAATGCTTCCAGTCTGTTTCCAAGCACCACCCTGTGTTCCACATGGTCCAATCTCATTAGCCAAGAATGTGGACCACGTATTCTTCACCCTGATCCTCCTTCCTCCCACCATGGAAAGTTCCAGGAGACAGGTGATCCCATATTGGGAGACTCCAATGAGTTCTTTACATTTACATGTATTGATTCTTGACTCTCGAGCTACACATTTCAAGAGGGACATGAGGAGATTGTGTGCAGTAATGCCCTAATATATGAGCAGCCACATTCAGAAGAAGATGATGGTGCGGAATTGCAATTACTGTCTCAAGAGGTGGATGATGATGAGACATAGTTGCCAACAAGTCATTTGTTCAAGTCAACATGTCAGAAGAAGGACCAGAGTGCAGAAGTGTAGGACGAGGTGGTGGTTGATAAAGTCACTGACCCAACCTGGGAAGGTGGCATGCAGAGCGAGGACAGCAGTGCCCAGGTAGAGGGATCTGCAGCACCGCAATAGGCAGGAAGAGGCAGTGAAGTTGCCAGAGGGAGTAGGCATTATACTGTTCCCCATAGCACACACACCACTCCAAAGGTTAGGCGTTTCCCAGTCTGGCACTTTTTTTAAAGATAGTGACATGTTTGTGCTATATTTGGGCTGTCTGCTGTCATGCTTTCCACAATTGACTATTGGCCTCTTTGAATGCCATTGTTATGTACATGGTTTATAGTCACTGACTTGACATATTAATATATTCTCTAAACTGTTGTACATATGAAATAGTTTTAATGGTCATGGTCGGTTTCATTATGTGATTGCAGACAGCCATTGATGATATACCATGTCTCCGATATTCATTTTATCCATTTTGGAGCTATATGTTATTACTTATATAGAGAAAGGTGTTTGTCATCACACCTTGATATTCAGTATCATAATTTTTGCAGTCCTATTTTTTATAGCCTTTTTTTTCCCCAAAACTCCTTTATTTATGTAGTGGTCACACTGATTGGGAGAGGGAGCTCTATTTTCGTTTTCCTGTCCATCCTATGCAGGTTTACATTCAACATTTGCTAGCCCCATCTCGTGCCTGATCTTTTGTGTTTTAACTTTGTATTATTCACAATTTTTGCATAATAAAACATTTATAAAAAAATATTTTTACTATCTTTTTGGTTTTCGTTCTTCTTGTTCATTCTCCTTTTATATAATGTTTATTGAAGGACATACCCACTCGGGGGCCACTATGTAGTGGCACCCCGGTGCATTTACCAAAAATCATGGCCTTATTTTCATTTTGGTTAAGGATTCTGAAGAGGTGCTAAAGTAATAAAATACAGGAACCAGGGAAGGTTAGCGAGTCATTACAGGGACAGCCATATGATTTGGGTGCCTTAAAATGCCCTAAAGCTTATTCTTAAGCAAACTTACATACTTTGAACTTAAAGAGGTTGTCCAATGATAACATTTTTTTCTAAGCATGGATGTTTTTAAAATAATAAACATGGGTATACTCACCTTTTGTCATCCCTGTCAATCCAATGGTTGCTGCTCTGGAGGTCTGTGCTGGCTCCAGAAGTGATGTCTGTACTGTCCAAATGTTAACGGGAAAATTGAAGCCTGTGGTTGACTAGGCCAGGTTACCAGTACTTCAGAGAAATATTCGATGATGCATTCTTTTAGTCACCTGACCATTTCAGCAAATCACAGTCTTCAATTGTCCTGATGACATTTGGACAATGCTATCCTCCAGAGTGGTCTGAGCTGAATCATCAGCGGTGATTTAAGGTGTTATTTTCAAAACATTAATTCCTAACAATACGTTTTTCGATAATGAACAACCGCTTTAAGGGAAATAGTCTTTATGCAATCTGTTAAGACCAGTATATTTAGCAAGTACAGTTTTAGAGATACAGAAGACTAAACGGGAAATTCATTGATACATATATAAAAGAAATCAAGTTTACACACTATTGACTATGAAATAGAGCGTTTTTATTTAAAAAGTAAAAGTTTACAACTCTCATGTAGCGACTAGACTCAGTGGTTGATGTGATTGTGAGCATAGTCCCCTGGTCTGCCTGGACTACTGACTGCAGTATATAATGCCCTATTAGTAAATGCTGGCCAAATTACAATTTCTTCAATAACTATTTTGTTCATATGGCCAATAACTATTTTGTTCATATAGCCAATAACTATTTTGTTCATATGGCCAATGTTCACCTTTTTCCAAGAACAGTGTGATTTTTTACTGATGTTGCAACTTACAATTTGCCTTTTGGAAGGCACCACATCATTCCATGATCTGCTAAATAGATCAGAAAGTAAAGTTTCAGAGCAGTTCTTATGATGAGCTCACTATTTGCAGGCTGACTCGTAAAAACAGCATTTCTCAAAACTTTTTAATGTTGTATTACAAATAGATTAAAGCAACACAAATACCAGTGATAAGTTGAATTGTCATTCAAAACTGAGAAAAAAGCAAATGACTAAAATATACTTTTTACAAGGGGCTGCTGATAAGTCTTTGGCTTTGTGATCTTTTTTTGTTTCTATGGTAACGAATGTTACATCACATGAAAGCCTTATGTGTCTAATATATGTTTTAAAAATTCTGTTTGTTGCTTAAAGGGGGCTTTACACGCAGCGATATCGCTAGCGATCTCGCTCGTGAAAGTACCCACCCCCGTCGTTTGTGCGTCACGGGCAAAACGCTGCCTGTGGCGCACAATCTCGTTAGTCCCCGTCACACGGACTTACCTGCCTAGCAACGTCACTGTGGCCGGCAAACCGCCTCCTGTCTAAGGGGGCGATTCGTGCGGCGTCACAGCGACGTCACACGGCAGCCATCCAATAGAAGCGGAGGGGCGGAGAGCAGCCGAAAGAAAGTGACGCCCACCTCGTTGCCGGAGGACGCAGGTAAGGTGTTGTTTGTTGTTCCTCGGGTGTGTGCTGCTTGAGGCACGACGAACAACCTGCGTCCAGCACCAGCAATGATATTTGGGATTAGAATGACATGTAATTGATCAACGATAAGGTGAGTATTTTTGATCGTTAGCAGTCGTTCATACGTTTCACACGCAACAATGTCGCTAACAAGGCCGGATGTGCATCACGAATTCCGTGACCCCAATGACATCTCATTAGCGATGGCATTGCGTGTAAAGCGGCCTTAAGGCAACAGTGTTTTACGCATGCGGGAAAACAAAATGGCTGCGTTTAATGCGATATTCACAGCAACTGAGAGCAGAGGAGGGATAAAATTCTTGTTTCTGCAAAGAAAGTCCTCGAAGGATATTCATGGTGATATGTCGCAGACATTGGGGGATCAATGCCCTTCATATTCCACAGTTAATAATTGGGTTGCCAAACTTAAAACGGGCCACTTCAGCACCAATGATGAGGAACATCCTGAACGACCAAGAGTGGTTGTTGTTCCGGAGATCGTCGATGCTGTGCAACCTCATACTGGAGAATCGACAAATTTCAGATAAAGCAATAGCAGACGTCATGGGAATTTCCCGTGAACATGTTTGTGTCATTATCTATGAATATTTGGATATGAGGAAGCTATCTGCAAAGTGGGTCCCCAAATGTTTGACAACAGATTAGAGAAGCATGCGAGTGAAAACTTCCTGGCCCAATTGTCAGTGTTGACAGACTGATAAGAACTTCCTGGATAGACTGGTCACTATGGATGAGACCTGGATTTATATTTATGACCCTGAAAACAAGGATCAGTCAAAAGAGTGGAGGCACAGTGGTTCTCCTCGTCCAAAGAAGTTCAGGGTGCAAAAATCAGCCACTAAGTTGATGGCATCTGTGTTCTGGGATAAGGAGGGCATGCTGCTAGTGGACTACCTTCAAAAGGGTTCCACCATGAATGTAAGGTATTACATTGAACTTTTGGACTAATTGAAGGCAGCTCTGAAGGCCAAAAGGTGCAGCAAGCTGTCCAAAGGAATCTTGTTCCAGCAAGAATACGCCTCCGCTCACATGCACAAGCGACCATGCCAAAACTGGCAGAGCTGGGCTTCCAGCTGGTTGACTACCCACCTTATTCACCAGATGTAGCTCCCTCCAACTATCATCTGTTTCCAAACCTGAAGAAACACCTCAAGGGTACCAAATTTCATGCCATTTCTGATGCCATGGCTGCTACGGATGCCTGGTTTGTTGCACAACCGAAATCCTTCTTTTTGCTAGGCTTACAGAACTTGGAATACCAGTCTAAATATGCAGACAGCTTGTGTGATTCCAACTAATCACAGACGCTGTCAAAAAAGGTGGGGGCACAGTCTGACTACAGGTAATCAGAGCCACTGGTGAGTGGGGAAAGCAGTGAATATGTATGAGGGATAATTAGTGGCCCCAGAAGTAGCGTTAGCGCCGCGGGTAGACTCGTAAGTATGTTGCGCTTTAACCATTTTGTTTCCTTTTTTTAACAGTGATTTCCCTGGCCAATCACAGCCATGCCAATACCTGACATGGTAGTGATGGGGCCGGAAGAGTTTGGTTTCTGCAAACCAAATTTGTACTGATCCAAACCAAACATTTCCGACTTTTTGGTCAAATGTTCGGTTTTTCGATCACAATCCAACCCCGCCATGGATTGTATGATTTTGTAATTTTTCTATCTTTTACAATCAAGATCACTCATCTCTATTTATTAATTATTGTTAATAATCAAAGACGGGAAACACAGTGCTTATGAACTTAGAAATACTTTTCTGAAATGTTGGAAGAATATATTTGTTTGAACTGATTTTTAGGAGCTGTAAAGTTTCTGCTATGAAATTAATCACATAGATTTTCATGAGTTATTTTCTTTATCTGTAAAAAATGTAACAAAAAGTAACCCCACCAATTGTTGGTTTAGGCACCAGCAGATGGAGACCACCTTGTTAACTACATCATCACCAAAGGCAGGTGGTTGTCAAACGACCAAAAATGTAAATTTTATTATATATATAGCAGTTGAACTCTACGTGGATTGAAGGAACAGATGTCCGTGATGAATTCCCTAAGACAAGATGGCACAGTAAGTACAGAAGCATAATTTTATGCTCCCGGGCGTAACAATGATTACTTGATCCAATTGATAAGCTGGGCTCCGTATTGTAAAACACTTAAAAGTTCACATGACATGGTGGATCATGGTCTATTCATTGGGCCTTTTGTACTGAATAAATGGCCAATGTATCATGTGGTTGAGGCGTTACCATGGCGAGTATACGCAGTGTCAATGAATAGTAAGGAATGTGCTAGCCCAAGTTACGGTTTCACTATATTATTCAAGTTACTAGTTGCCTTCAAAGTGCCCATTGTCCTTTTCCTGTGTATCTAGTCTTGTTTTAAAGCCCTGCAGTATTTACAAGACTTCTTGCATTAAATGTCTACTTGATATCACTTTTGTTAAACGCTATACTTTAAGAGTGTATAACCAAAATTACATTTTGCAAGAACATGGCAACCATGCTGTTTTGTTGGAACCACGGAAACAAAATTGCTTCTCATCGACATATCAAACCATGACATAAAAAGGAAACTTACGGATTTCTAGTTCAACAAATATTCCTACAAAATATATGCACTGGTGCAAAATGGGGCCCAACGGGTACGGGGGCCACTTCTATATCCAAAGCTGCAAGCACTGTCTACCACAAACACAGAAGGGCACAGAAAGGGGGGCATTATGATCAGCTTTTGGAACACAAAGGGTCCACATACTATTCTAGCACAGGAGCCATTCTCTGTCTGTGTTTGCCGCTTGTATATGTCTATCATGCTTATTGGATTTCCGTAGCTATCAATAACTGTATCTGTAGAATGATGAAACAATATTGTAAGTCAAAGAGAAACAATCAACATAAAAAATTATAAAAATCAACATCTTACCACTGCTGCTTTTCCATCCGCATGATATTATGATTGACCCTGAACAAACTGGCCCCGAATCGTCATTTGCATATTTTTAAAGTCCCCTTACTTTTTTTTTCTTGTGATATTAGTTGCCAAATTCTTCAAAATACATAACTAGGGATGAGAAAACCCTAACTGTAAAGTTCGGGGTCCGTACCGGACCCCAGGTATCTGGCTCCCAGGCCCAAACACAGACTTATACCTTTATGAAATGGGTAGAAACAAAAAAAGGTACACAAAACTGGACAATTTTCAATAATTTAGTTTTGTTGTATCGCAGACTGGGAGAAGGGGGGGAGAAGCTCCTACTGCAGGACATTGTCTTAAGCTGGGGCCACACGGGGATCTACTGCGATCCCCTCGCAAGACATTCGGCTCACGCTGGCAGTACAGCAGAGCTGAGTGTCATGCGAGTGTCCCTGCGACTGAGGTTCGTTCGTGCGAGTGGACCTCAGCTGTGGGGAGCGGGCCGGCGCTGCGGAGGGGCGGGCCGGTACAGAGGAGGGGAGGGATTTATCTCCCTCTCCCCTCCGTTGCCGGCTATTGCCATTCTCGCACTGCACTCGCGGTACACTGGTGTACCACGAGTGCAGTACGATTTTTCTCTCGCCCTATTGACTTGAATGGGTGCGAGAGAAACAATGATCGCATTACACCCGCAGCATGCTGCGATTGTTTTCTCGGCCCGATTAAGGCTGAGAAAATAATCGCTCATGTGCGCTGACACACAGGTCCGAGTGGAATGTGATTTTTTATCGCACTGCACTCACACCGTTTTTTTTTCTCGCAGTGTGGCTTAGGCCTTACAATGATCTCCTAGGACACATAGAGAACATTTCCTCCTATACAGGATGGACTAGCAAAAATAGAAATCTGTTTCTTCCTAAAGAAAACTATACTCATGCTCAAGACAAGTTCTCCATTATGTATGGGAGAAACAGGAGCACTGCCATCCCATTCTAACTGGGGCACAAGTGTCCATGCTCGACCTTAATGCCATTCATATCTTTATAGACCTGTTGGAGAAAACCGAATGCAGTGCTCAGCTATTTCCGGCAAGGCTATAAGCAATGTATGGAGCAGTGCAGACCCCAACTGAATTTAAAGGTGTTGTCCGACATAAACGCCAACATTTTTTTTAAGCTAATCTGTGCTGTATTGTCATATAAATCATCCCTACATTTTTTGTTGTTTTCTAACTTTTGTTCTTCTTGAATTATCACTTTATTTTCTGCAGACACGTTATATATTATGGGTGGTATGGTAGCTCAGTGGTTAGCACTGCTGTCTTACAGCGCTGGGTTCCTGGGTTCAAATCCCACCAAGGACACCATCTGCAAGGAGTTTATATGTTCTCCCCATGTTTGCATGGGTTTCCTCCCACACTCCAAAGACATACTTACAGGGACTATAGATTGTGAGCCCCAATGGGGACAGTGCTGCCAATGTATGTAAAGCCCTGTGGAATTAATAGCACTATATAAATGAATAAAATTATTATTATTTACCTGCAGCTCAAGCAAACTTGACTCTTTTCTTTCCTTTGTTGCCAAACCTCACAGTCAGAGCTGGCACCGCCCGGCCTCAGTGTCCAGACCCGTTCTCTGCACACTCATTGGCTGTCAGTATTCTGCTCAGCACTGATAGCTTTAGCATTGGAAATACAGAGCAGTGATACTTCTTCTCAGCTCAATCACCTCACATCACATCCACCGCACATATAATATAGTAATGTGCCCTATTCTTGTCCCCATCCTATAGTAATTTGCCCCATACTTGTGCCCATACTATAGGTGGCACAGTGGCTCAGTAGTTAGCACTGCAGTCTTGCAGTGCTGGGGTCCTGGGTTCAAATCCCCCTAAGGACACCATCTGCAAGGAGTTTGTATGTTCTCTCTGTGTTTGCATGGGTTTCTTCCAGGGTCTCCAGTTTCCTCCCACACTCCAAAGACATACAGATAGGAACTTTAGATTGTGAGCCCCAATGGGGACAGTGTTCCTGATATATGTTAGCGCTATATAAAAATAAAGATTTGATTTAGTCTTGTGCCTATCCTATAGTATTCTGCTCATCCTATAATAATGTCCCCTTTCCTGGTCCTTGTCTTATAGCAATGCTCCATCCTGTAGTAGTGTCCCATATTGTGCCATTCTTCACACGCAAAAAAAAAACAAAGACAAATTTTTCTCACCTGCCCTCATTCCCTCAGTGGCTTGTTTCTTGCTTCTTGAATGCTGTTTGTGCAGGGGTCGCCGCTGACAGCGCTCTATATCAGAGGACAGATTCCTGAGGTCTCTATACAGCTTCTCCAGTGATCAGCTGCTGACATCTGATTGGCCGACGGCTTATTATTGCAGTAACTGTATACAGAGCTCGTCCCTGCGCTGAGCCCGGAAACCTGTTCTCTGATATAAAGCTCTGTCAGTGGCAGCCCCTGCACAGACAGCGATCAGCAAGGGGACCACGGGCATCACGGAGCAAGCAACATCCGGGGCCGCAGCTGACAGCGCTTTATATCAGAGGACAGATTTCCAGGTGCTGTGCAGGGACAAGCTCTCTATAAAGCTTTTCCAGTGATCAGATGCTGACCTCTGATTGGCCAGCGGCTGATCATTGCAGTAGCTATATAGAGAGCTCACATCTGCGCAGCACCCGGGAATTTGTCCTCTGGTTTAAAGCGCTGACTGCGCTGTCCTAGCACAGGCAGCAATCAGCAAGGGGTCTGCGGTCCTTCACGCCACAAGCAGCATCATGGGCCGCATGTGGCCTACTGGCAGAGTCTTTGAGACCACTGCACTATGGGATGTGTGGGAGGGTGCGGTGGAAGGGTTCGGGATCTCCACACACTACACCCGCCCAACAGGGTGGTAACATGAAGTCTGCTATGTTGCCTCTCAACAAGGTCCGGTCCCTGTTGACGTGACGTCACAGGAAGCAGCAAAATCACAGCAGGAGTGGTCACATGACCATTCTGACCCGGGGGAGAGGGGCTAATGGCAGGGCAGGTAAGTAGTTGCTATCTACTTACCTGCCCCTATGTAGCCCAATAGTGAAGTGACAAAAAAAGGCAAAATAAGCCAGTTAACCCCTTTTAGGGTACGCTCACACGAGCGTGAAAATCGGACGAGTGCAATGCGAGAAATTCTCGCATTGCACTCTGACCAATGTTAGGCAATGAGGTTGAGCTGTTGGTCAGCTTTTCTCACATCCAGATTCTGGATGCGAGAAAAGCGGCAGCATGCTGCGATTGTCTGCGAGAGCCGTATCTCTCGCACCCATTCAAGTGAATGGATGCGAGAGATACATCGGACTGCACTCGGATGTTATCCCAGTGCAGTGCGATCTACGCACAGGCTGACAGTGGAGGAGATGGGGGGGGATTAACCCCTCCCTCTCCTCCGCAGCGCCTGCACTCAGCTTCACAGCTGTGACCCGATCGCAAGATCGGGTTACAGTCGCATGACACCCGGCTCACGCTCGCAGCAGAGCCTGAGCCGGGGGACATTAGCATATCGCATCCGATGCTCTCGCATCGGATGCCATACGCTCGTGTGAGTCCAGCCTTAGAAGGGATTACAGAGCCCCCATCCCAGGTTTGCCAGGGGTACCACACATCCAAATGGTCATCGATATTCATATCCAGTAGCCAATTGCAATGCTCCACACTTTTGTAAATCCCCCTTAGGCTCCCTTCACACGTCAGTGATTCTCGTAAATATGTTGCTGTTTTTACTGTATATGTACCAGAATCACGGACGCAGGTTAAAATCAATAAGTCGGCACACATATCAGTAATTTTTCACTGACGTGTTTCCGTGCAGGGCACATGTGTGTCTGTGTGTTCCGCATGGAAACAAGTCAGTTTATTTCTGGCATCACTGATGTCCCATGGACCACACTATGGTGTGATCCATGAAACACGTACCAGAAAGACATGTTAATTTACAATAAAAAGCTTTTTAAACTCACCTGTCTCCAGCGATGCAGTCTCCGGCCGCTGCTCTCTCCTGCTTCCAGGCCGGCTAATTATGCTCATACATATACACTGCACAGCCGACCCAAAAGTCGCAGCAGAGGGGAGACAGTGGTGGCCAGAGTCAGCAGAGCAGGAGAAAGCAGCGCCGGGGAGAGGTGAGTATAAGTGCCTGATCTCTGTGTATTATCACACGTGTGCCAAAATCAAAACACATGGAGGCCATATGCATCTTTAGGCTAGGTTCGCACACTGCGTCTTTTTGACGCTGCATTTTTGTGCGTTTTTGGCCGCTAAAAACGCACAAAAACGCACCTGCGTCGAAAAAAAAACGCATCAAAAAACGCATGCGTTTTTGCCGCGATTTGGTGCGTTTTTGGCTGCGTTTTGCTGCATTTTTGATCTCTGCGTTTTGCTGCGTTTTTCCAATGCATTGCAAGGGGGGAAAACGCAGAAAAACGCAGGAAAGAACTGACATGTCCATTTTTTTTTAACTCAAAAACGCAGGTAAAAAAAACAGATGTGTGCGAACAGCAAAAATGAAAACTCATAGACTTTGCTGGGGAAGCAAAGTCCTGCAGTTTTGAGGCCAAAAACGCACCCTAAAAATGCTCAAAAACGCCGCGAAAAACGCACTGTGTGCACATAGCCTTAACACGTCAGTGAAAAACGTGTGTTTTTCACTGACATGTGAAAGAGGCCTTACATGGCTGACATTAGTGATTTCAGTACAAACTGACATGATGTTTTGCTGACGTACATCTGCTGGGATAATTCTCTGTTCAGTTTTCTCAGGCCTTTCATAATTCTGTCTTGGATGTCTTGGATGTCTGCAACAATGATGGATGTCTGAGCATGTGATTGTCTAGATTTTTTTTTTTATCAAATACTGTATTATGTTACTTCTGCACCAAACCACTTCTTGCTGCAAACTTAAAGGGAATCTGTCAGCAGGTTTTTGCTACCTCATCTGACGGCAAACTAATGTGGGCAAGCACATTCAGGGTATGTGCGCACGTTGCTTTTTACCTGCTTTTTACCTGCTTTTTTGCTGCTTTTTCTTCTGCGCTGTTTAATGCCAAAATGGATGTGTTCTTCTATTCAAGCAAAGTCTATGGGAATTTGGTTTTCTTGTCCGCACTATGCAGTTCAAACTGCAGCCTTTTTGGTGCAGAACTTTGGTCAAAAACTCAGCTTTGCAGTGCAAAACCCAAATGGCAAAAACAATTCACATGTCAGTTGTTTTTGCCATTTGGGTTTTGCACTGCAAAGTTGAGTTTTTGACCAAAGTTCTGCACCAAAAAGGCTGCAGTTTGAACTGCATAGTGCGGACAAGAAACCCAAATTCCCATAGACTTTGCTTGAAAAGCAGAACACAACCATTTTGGCATTAAACGCTGCAGTTGAAAAAGCAGCAAAAAAGCAGGTAAAAAGCAGGTAAAAAGCAACGTGCGGACATAGCCTTAGAATCCAACAATGTATCTCATAGATCACTGGCTGCAGCTGTTCTGACACCATCAAAGAACGCAGAGTTGCCCTTCCCACACCAAGCTCTCAATAGAGATTGTGCATTGACTGTGAGGTGTCAATCGCAGCAGGGGGTGTGCCGGACTGGCATGCAGGTGAGTTTCTCCTCCTGCAATGTTAATGACAGGGTAATAAACCCTTTAATTTACATGCACAATTACACACACTTGAGAAGAGAAGCACAGTTGTTTTTTGTTTTTAACCCTTACAGCATGCTGCCCTCAGCTTATATAGCAAAAACCTGCTGACTAATTCCCTTTAATGCTCTTATAAGAGTTGTCCACCTTTGGAGACTTTTTTACCTTAAGTACATATAATGTGTTTCATTAAAAATTTTTGAACCATTTGCCTTTTATAGTCTGTGTAGGGTATGCGCACAAGTTCACTATTTGCAGCAGAAAAATCTTGCTCAAATCTGATGCAGACACAGATGTTTTGGAAGGAAAAATGCAGCATAAAAATGTACATTTCTTTAATGCATTTTCAACATGTTTTTGATGCATGTTTGATGGGTTGTTGATTCATTTTTCCTATTTATTAGTATAAGTGAAATCTGCAGCAAAAAAATGAAATATTTTGACATGCTGCAGATTTAAATCTGGTGCAAATCTGTAAGAAACAAATAATCAACATGTAGAAATTAGAAGACGGGCAGCACTCTCCGGTAATGTGGGACTATTTTATTTTTCAATGCTGGCAGGTGCAACAGACATGAGGGAATGGAGGGAGGGGAGCACGAGGACGACGGTACCGTTTCGCACCTCTAGGGGTGCTTTCATGGGTCCATACACAGTAAAACATGAGTGTCAAGCAATTAAATAGATGACTTCTAACTCACGTGTTAGCATTAAAACATAATTAAAAACATTCACATTTTGCATATATATCACAATAAACTGGATCGCACTAATTGTGAACTTAATCCTGTTATAACAGTAATCTATTACAAACCTATAAAGATCGAGCATATTCAGCAAAGAATAAATACAATTTCTATTGATAACTATATGAATATGTGTCAGCTATTTCCCTTTAATTTTTTGATTTCAAAAAACACAATTTTTTTTTTCCCCTTTTTTTCCCTTTTTTTTTTAATATATTATTGCTTGTTACTTTGTTGCTTCACAGTACAAGTTGATAGACAACTTATATATTCCTTCTACCTTTATACCAAATAATCAACATGTGCATGAGACTTCAGGATTCTCATTCACTTTGATGGTACTAAGAAATCCTTCACATTTTGTGATCCTTAAGCGGGCCGCACCCGCTTTCACCAGTGACATTGTGCGTCACGGGCAAATCGCTGCCCGTGGCACACAACGTCGCTAGGAACAGTCACACATACTTACCTGCCTAGCGACGTCGCTGTGGCCGGCGAACCGCCTCCTTTCTAAGGGAGCGGTTCGTTCAGCGTTACAGCGACGTCACTAAGCGGCCGCCCAATAGAAGCGGAGGGGCGGAGATGAGCGGCCGGAACATCCCGCCCACCTTCTTCCTTCCTCATTGCCGGCGGCCGCAGGTACGGTGAGTTTCCTCGTTCCTGCGGTGTCACACATAGCGATGTGTGCTGCCGCAGGAACGACGAACAACCTGCGTCCTGCAACAGCAACGATAATCGGGATAGGAACCACTGGTCAATGATCAATGACTTGGTAAGTAATTTTGATCGTTAACGGTCATTCCTGCGTTTCGCAACGACGTCGCTAACAAGGCCGGATGTGCTTCACGAATTCCGTGACCCCAACGACATCTCGTTAGCGATGTCGTTGCGTGTAAAGCCCGCTTTAGGCTGGAGGTATCACAACTACAAGAATATATATTTCTCTCTCTGAGAGCAATCAATCCTTAGCCTGGAATCACACTTGCCAGTGACTTGCATTGCATCACCTGGTGCGGCTGGCTTCTCTCCTGACAGGAGCAGGCTGGCTGCATGTATTTCTATGCAGCTGAGACGCTCCTCCGGAGGGTGTCAGGCTGTGCTGGGTGATGCCATGAGAGTTGATCGCAAGTGTCACTCCGGCCTTATTCTGTTTCTTGCTGGCTGCAAAATAAGTAAACTGAAAATCCATCGGTAAGCTCGCTGACTGTGTCTGTAACTCTTAGGCAGCGCTCACATCAGCGGTATTTTGCCGCAAAACCGGATCCGTTACAAATGCGTTTCAGTTCTATTCATTTCCAATGGAGTCGCGGCAAGATGCGGTCACATGCGATTGTGTATGATGCACGTGACCGCATCTTGCTGCGATTCCAATGGGAATGAATAGAATTGAAACGCATTTGTGACGGATCCGGATTTGCGGCAAATTACGCTGCTGTGAGCGATCCCTTATCTGACTTTTATGAGCCTCCCTCAGCTGATTTATGACCACAGATAGCATCAAAGCTGAATGTGCAGGGAAAACAAAGAAGTCATGAAACTAAATATTGCCAATTTTTAAGGAAGCTGAGTTCCAAAAAATATTTTTAGCCCAAATACATGTGTTTAAGTAAAAAAACAAACAAACTCCTAAGATGGACAACCCCTTTAAATTGGCCAAAACAGTCCTGTGTTCCAGTAATGCCTCTGTGTATACATCAGCCTCCACCATCTCAATATTTAATTGAACTGAACTTGAGTTTTTGGGGACAAGTACAAAACTACTGCCCTCCATATAGAGAAGAGTCCTTGGCTGGCAGAAAAGCACATGATGGGCCTCATTCACGTCTTACACTGGTATAATGAAAGCTGGGCTCTGATCGGTTGCTATGGGCAACATATCTTTTTACTGTAAGGCAGGCCTGAGGCCTGGTAAGCGTAATCCTGTACAAACCACTCCAGGGTGACGGGGGCTATTTTAGGTGGCCAACCCTGTTTTTCTCTGTTCCAGGTGTAATATCCAATAAAATAGGACCAAAGAAAGGAACAACATTAATGGAAAATGAGTTGCTAAATTTTGGGGCATTTTCCAAGTTTTGTTTTTCTTTTATTTATATCTAAATAGCTTTTTCTTTACATTAGTTGCTCAGCTTTGATAGAGGCAGATTTAATTAGGTAAAACCACTTTGTACACCATAGAGAGTGTCTGTCACAGTGTGTCATCTGCATCTTCTGGAGAATGAGGACATGTGAATAGAAAAGGTCAAAGTGTATGATCCTCCATGACCCTGATGTCTCTCTCTTGGAGCCACAATTAGTCACTGTTTAGGTCTCATTTAGGGGAATTAGCAGAAAGCATAAAAGTCCAGAATGACGAGTGTTTACTATGATTTCTTCTAATGTTATTTTTGCACATAGACCCGTGTGGTTAATAGTGAAATGCGTGGTTGGCTATGTGCAGTGATACAGTGATATAGGCCACTTCCCCACACTTCTTCCTTGCCCTCCTCATTATCTCATTCCTCCTGCAAACCCTTTATTCTTAGATAACTAAATCCTCATCCCTTCCCCCACAACTTAAAGACTCTTCTAAATAGTTATTTCCTCGATCTCCTCTGTTATCTTGTGAAATGTTATCTTTTTCTATCACTTAATTCATCAACCAAAATTATATTAAAAATGAAAGGTGGGGTTTTTTTTCAGGACGAGTTGTACTTTTGAACGACACCATCCATCTTATCATATGATGTAATGGAAAGTGGGAAAAAATTCAAAGTGTGACGTAATAGCAAGAAAGGGCAATCTTGTATCTTTTTTCTTAGTTACACTCTTCATTTTACCGTTAACCTGACCTGGCAGTATGATTCTCCAGATCAGTATGGTTACGCAGATACCTAACATCTATGGTTTTAGTTTTATTTAACCCCTTCAATACCTATGAGGTACTGGTGAGGTTGTGTACTTCCCCTTGATGCAGTCTCAAAATGACGACAAAAGTGCTATTCTTTTTTTGGACAAACTTCTGAATTTTTTTAACCCCTTAGATAAAAATAAAAGTATAAATGTTTGGTATCTACAAACTCGTATTGACGTGAAGCATCACATTGAAAGATTAGTTTTACCATATAGTGAGCAGAGTGAATGAAAGACCACCAAAGCAATCGTGCAATTGCAAGTTTTTTTGCAATTTCACTGTATTTGGATTTTTTTTTCCTGTTTTCCAGTACACTATTTGGTAAAACTAATGGTTTTATTCAAAAATACAACTCGTTCCACAAAAAACAAGCCCTCATACGGCAATATTGATGGAAAAATAAAAAAGTTAGGGCTCTTGAAAGCAGGCGAGGAAAAAATGAAAATGAAAAATGGATGGGGTGAAGGGGTTAACGTGCACCGGCGGAGAGCATGTCATTCCCCACTCCCATCGTCGGCTCCGTGACGTGATCATAGGACGCCGATGGGTTATCATGACAGCTGAGGGGAGAGCTGATGACACTTATTTTTGTCATTCCTGTGAATGCCGGCGTTCATAGGAAGACTCCATTTGTACTGCACAGATGTACAAAATCGTAATTATTTAAGAATCAGAGAAAGTAAAAAGGAGAACAACAATGATGATTTATACAATGGCAGAGTACTGCAAGTCCTAGTACAATGGGAAAAAGTCTGTCAAATGTGTAAATAAAAAAAATAAAAATAATAGGAATGCTGATACTGATGCACTGCACTATACAGCACAAACAATCAAAAGATCACTGCTTCAAGTCTCCCAAGGGGACTAGTAAAGACAATAAAAAATAAAAAAAAAAGTTTTTAAAAATCTAGAAAAAAAACCTCAAAACACAAAAGTTAAAATCACCCTCCTTTTACTCCATTGAAAATAAAACAATAACAAAAAAGTACATATTTGGTATTGCTGATAATATAGAGGTTTGAATACCTGTAACTGTGTCATGGATCCATGCTAGACGACTATCTAACTTGGCATACATACCGAGTCAGAAATCTAGGCACATGGCGTTTTCATATTTCTAAGACATTGATTTTTTGACTAATTTCTACAGGAAAACATTGTGCTACACTAAGTGGCCATAAAATGGCACGTGGGGTGCTGACAAATGTTCTGTATTCATTTGCCCTAATACGCAAATGCAGGTCTCATATATATATATATATATATATATATATATACATATATATATATATATATATACTAGAAGGTGGCCCGATTCTACGCATCGGGTATTCTAGAATTTACATATTGTGTAGTTCATGTATGATTTTTGTTATATATATATATATATATATATATATATATATATATATAGATGTTGTGTGTAGTTACCAAGTGTTTGTGTAGGGCGCTGTACATGTTCTGGGTGTTGTCTGGGTGTGACGGGGGGTGAGAGCGGTGTTGTATGTGTGTTGCGTGTGTTGCGTTGTTTGTGGAGCGCTGTGTGTCTGTAGCGTTGTGTGTGTGTTGCGCGGTTTGTGTGTGTGTGGTGTGTTTTGGGGGGAGGTATGTTTTGTGCAATGTGTGTGTTGTGCGGTATGTGCGTATATTTGTGTGTGCCGCGGTGTTTGTGTGTTGGGTGTTGTGTGTGTGCAGCGTTGTCTGTGTGTGTGGGTGTCTGTGTAGGGCAGTTGTTTGTGGTTCCCAGTGTGTGTGTGTGTGTGTGTGTGTGTGTGTGTGGTGTGCTGTGCAGTGCGCGCGCGTGTGTGCATCAGCCTCTCTTCTCTCAGCCTACCTCTCCCAGCCTCCCTCCTCCCAGCCTCCCTCAGCATCAGCTTCCCTCTCCCAGCCTCCCTAAGCATCAGCCTCCACCAGCATCAGCCTCTCTCCTTCCAGCCTCCCCCAGCATCAGCCTCCGCCAGCATCAGCCTCTCTCCTTCTAGCCTCCTCCAGCATCAGCCTCCCTCTCCCAGCCTTCCCCAGGATCAGCGTCTCTCCTCCCAGCCTCCATCCTCCCAGCCTTCCCCAGCATCAGCTTTCCCCTCCCAGCCTCCCTCAGCATCAGCCTTCCCCAGCATCAGCCTCTCTCCTCCCAGCCTCAGCCTCTCTCCTTCCAGCCTCTCCCAGCATCAGCCTCTCTCCTTCCAGCCTCCCTCAGCATCAGCCTCCTCTTCCCAGCCTTCCTCAGGATCAGCCTCTCTCCTCCCAGCCTCCTTCTTCCCAGCCTCATCCTCCCAGCCTCCCTCAGCATCAGCCTTCCGCTCCCAGTCTCCCCCAGCATCAGCCTCCCCAAGCATCAGCCTCCACCAGCATCAGCCTCTCTCCTTCCAGCCTCCCCCAGCATCAGCCTCTCTCCTTCCAGCCTCCCTCAGCATCAGCCTCCCGTTCCCAGCCTTCCCCAGGATCAGCCTCTCTCCTCCCAGCCTCCTTCCTCCCAGCCTCCCTCAGCATCAGCCTTCCCCTCCCAGTCTCCCCCAGCATCAGCCTCCCCAAGCATCAGCCTCCACCAGCATTAGCCTCTCTCCTTCCAGCCTCCTTCTTCCCAGCCTCATCCTCCCAGCCTCCCTCAGCATCAGCCTTCCGCTCCCAGTCTCCCCCAGCATCAGCCTCCCCAAGCATCAGCCTCCACCAGCATCAGCCTCTCTCCTTCCAGCCTCCCCCAGCATCAGCCTCTCTCCTTCCAGCCTCCCTCAGCATCAGCCTCCCGTTCCCAGCCTTCCCCAGGATCAGCTTCTCTCCTCCCAGCCTCCTTCCACCCAGCCTCCCTCAGCATCAGCCTTCCCCTCCCAGTCTCCCCCAGCATCAGCCTCCCCAAGCATCAGCCTCCACCAGCATTAGCCTCTCTCCTTCCAGCCTCCCCCAGCATCAGCCTCCCCAAGCATCAGCCTCCACCAGCATCAGCCTCCCTCGTCCCAGCCTCCCCCTCCCCCTCCCAGCCTCCCCCAGCATCAGCCTCTCTCCTCCCAGCCTTCCCCATGATCAGCCTCTCTGCTCCCAGCCTCCTCCAGCACGCCGTGCTCCTCTGCCGACACTCACACACCCGATCGCATCCACTCACACACACCCGATCGCATCCACTCACACACACCCGATCGCATCCACTCACACACACCCGATCGCATACACTCACACACACCTGATCGCATACACTCACACACACCCGATCGCATACACTCACACACACCCGATCGCATACACTCACACACAAAGACACACAGACACTGACGATATTGCACATACGCGCTGATACTCACAACATCCGGGGATATCACATGCTTCTGGCCATGTGATCCCCCGGCAGGTCCTGGAAGCTCACAACAGCACAGTATCGCCGCCGAGAAGCAAGCAATATCCCAGGATGCTGTGAGTATGTGGATGCGATGTGATGTGTGAGGTGTGTGTGAGTGTGATCTGATTTGTGTGTGTGTGTATGTGTGTGTGTGTGCTGTTATGTGTGTGTATGTTCCGCAGCTGCAGGACCTTGATGTGTGGATGCGATGTGATGTGTGTGTGAGGTGTGTATGAGAGTGAGTGTGAGCCGGTGTACACTGGTAACTATGATACACATCGGGTAACTAAGGGACCTTAGTTACCCGATGTGTATAATGGTTACCAGCTTTCACGGCCTCCGTCAAGATCCCAGCATCGCAAGGTTATGTCTGGCGCTGCCGGGATCCTGACGGAGCCGGTGTAGAAGCAAGCGATATCCCAGCATGTTGTGATGTGTGAGGTGTGTGTGAGAGTGAGTGTGAGAGTGAGTGTGATCTGATGTGTGTGTGTACTCACCTGGGAATCGGAGCTCCGTGTCAGTTGGGCCAGAGCGAGCGTGCATTGCGTGAGGGGGGCGGGGCCTGCAGAGAGCCGGGGCGAGAGGCCAATCCGTGTGGGGGGGCGGGGCCATGGCGAGCCCAGCGGCCAATCAGCTTTGTGTCACCGTAAGGACATGTCACGGTGACACAATTTTGGAGCATGACAGACAGACAGACAGAATAAGGCAATTATATATATAGACTAGAAGGTGGCCCGATTCTACGCATCGGGTATTCTAGAATTTACGTATTGTGTAGTTCATGTATGATTTTTGTTATATATATATATATATATAGAGAGAGATGTTGTTGTCTGTAGTTACCAAGTGTTTGTGTAGGCGCTGTACATGTTCTGGGTGTTGTCTGGGTGTGATGGGGGGTGAGAGCGGTGTTGTATGTGTGTTGCGTGTGTTGTGTTGTTTGTGGAGCTCTGTGTGTCTGTAGCGTTGTGTGTGTGTTGCGCGGTTTGTGTGTGTGTGGTGTGTTTTGGGGGGAGGTATGTTTTGTGCAATGTGTGTGTTGTGCGGTATGTGCGTATATTTGTGTGTGCCGCGGTGTTTGTGTGTTGGGTGTTGTGTGTGTGCAGCGTTGTCTGTGTGTGTGGGTGTCTGTGTAGGGCAGTTGTTTGTGGTTCCCACTGTGTGTGTGTGTGTGTGTGGTGTGTTGTGCAGTGCGCGCGCGTGTGTGTGTGTGTGTGTGTGTGTGTGTGCATCAGCCTCTCTTCTCTCAGCCTACCTCTCCCAGCCTCCCTCCTCCCAGCCTCCCTCAGCATCAGCCTCCCTCTCCCAGCCTCCCCAGCATCAGCCTCCGCCAGCATCAGCCTCTCTCCTTCCAGCCTCCTCCAGCATCAGCCTCCCTCTCCCAGCCTTCCCCAGGATCAGCCTCTCTCCTCCCAGCCTCCGTCCTCCCAGCCTTCCCCAGCATCAGCTTTCCCCTCCCAGCCTCCCTCAGCATCAGCCTCTCTCCTCCCAGCCTCAGCCTCTCTCCTTCCAGCCTCCCCCAGCATCAGCCTCTCTCCTTCCAGCTTCCCTCAGCATCAGCCTCCCCTTCCCAGCCTTCCCCAGGATCAGCCTCTCTCCTCCCAGCCTCCTTCCTCCCAGCCTCCTTCCTCCCAGCCTCCCTCAGCATCAGCCTTCTGCTCCCAGTCTCCCACAGCATCAGCCTCCCCATGCATCAGCCTCCACCAGCATCAGCCTCTCTCCTTCCAGCCTCTCTCCTTCCAGCCTCCCCCAGCACCAGCCTCCCCTTCCAGCCTTCCCCAGGATCAGCCTCTCTCCTCCCAGCCTCCCTCTCCCAGCCTCCCTCAGCATCAGCCTTCCGCTCCCAGTCTCCCCCAGCATCAGCCTCCCCAAGCATCAGCCTCCACCAGCATCAGCCTCTCTCCTTCCAGCCTCCCCCAGCATCAGCCTCTCTCCTTCCAGCCTCCCTCAGCATCAGCCTCCCGTTCCCAGCCTTCCCCAGGATCAGCCTCTCTCCTCCCAGCCTCCTTCCTCCCAGCCTCCCTCAGCATCAGCCTTCCCCTCCCAGTCTCCCCCAGCATCAGCCTCCCCAAGCATCAGCCTCCACCAGCATTAGCCTCTCTCCTTCCAGCCTCCCCCAGCATCAGCCTCCCCAAGCATCAGCCTCCACCAGCATCAGCCTCCCTCGTCCCAGCCTCCCCCTCCCAGCCTCCCCCAGCATCAGCCTCTCTCCTCCCAGCCTTCCCCATGATCAGCCTCTCTGCTCCCAGCCTCCTCCAGCATGCCGTGCTCCTCTGCCGACACTCACACACCCGATCGCATCCACTCACACACACCCGATCGCATCCACTCACACACACCCGATCGCATCCACTCACACACACCCGATCGCATCCACTCACACACACCCGATCGCATCCACTCACACACACCCGATCGCATCCACTCACACACACAGACACTGACGATATCGCACATACGCGCTTATACTCACAACATCCGGGGATATCACATGCTTCTGGCCATGTGATCCTCCGGCAGGTCCTGGAAGATCACAACAGCACAGTATCGAGGCCGAGAAGCAAGCAATATCCCAGGATGTTGTGAGTATGTGGATGCGATGTGATGTGTGTGTGTGAGTGAGTGTGATCTGATTTGTGTGTGTGTATGTGTGTGCTGTTATGTGTGTGCTGTTATGTGTGTGCTGTTATGTGTGTGCTGTTATGTGTGTGCTGTTATGTGTGTGTGCTGTTATGTGTCTGTATTTTCCGCCGCTGCAGGACCTTTATGTGTGGATGCGATGTGATGTGTGTGTGAGGTGTGTGTGAGAGTGAGTGTGAGCCGGTGTACACTGGTAACTATGATACACATCGGGTAACTAAGGGACCTTAGTTACCCGATGTGTATAATGGTTACCAGCTTTCACGGCCTCCGTGAAGATCCCAGCATCGCAAGGTTATGTGTGGCGCTGCTGGGATCCTGACGGAGCCGGTGTAGAAGCAAGAGATATCCCAGCATGTTGTGATGTGTGAGGTGTGTGTGAGAGTGAGTGTGAGAGTGAGTGTGATCTGATGTGTGTGTGTACTCACCTGGGAATCGGGGCTCTGTGTCAGTTGGGCCAGAGCGAGCGTGCATTGCGTGAGGGGGGCGGGGCCTGCAGAGAGCCGGGGCGAGAGGCCAATCCGTGTGGGGGGGCGGGGCCATGGCGAGCCCAGCGGCCAATCAGCTTTGTGTCACCGTAAGGACACAATTTCGGAGCATGACAGACAGACAGACAGACAGACAGACAGAATAAGGCAATTATATATATAGATATCCTAAAGGTAAATCTTAAAAAGGGAGAGGTGATGAACTTTGTAGGGATGCTAATCATTTTTTTTTTTGAGATGCGGGGTGATTAAAAAATTAAATCCTAAAGCAACAATGCTACTTTTCACTCCCATTATTTTTAATTTTCTTTGCACACCTTTTTTTTTTTATCTTCTTCCTATGTTTTGCTTTGCTCATTTTTACTGGAATTGGCCAAGGTGAGATGGTAATGTTAAAGGGAACCAACCATCAGGATTTTCATATATAAAGTAAATCCAGTGCTATACTGGTGCTAGGATGCTGAATGAAAGCATAGCTTTTGTTCTGGTATTGGATGTTTTATTTCAGAAATATGTGTAAGTAAAGTTCTAGAAATGCACTGCTATTTGATTGACAGGTGCAACGGGAAGGGAATATGTTGTTTATTTATTCCTGCCCCTGTCTGTCTGCCCTAATATTAACGTGTATGATGGTAATAGGGGGATGGGCGGAAGGTCAGGCAGGCAGACAGGGGTGGGAATTTATAGCAAGACCAGACCACATATTCCCTTCTTGTTGCACCTGTCAATCAAATAGCAGTGCATTGCTGGAACTTTACTTGCACATATTTCTGAAATAAAACATCCAACCTCAGAACAAAAGCTATGCTTACATTCAGCATCCTAGCGCCAGTATAACACTGGCTTTATTTTATATATGAAAATCCTGATGGTTGGTTCCCTTTAAATACTGTATTATCAAACACTGCAAGGCCATTCTTTGACCCACTGATGGTCTTGGCTTTCTCCGGTAAACAAAACCTTTTTTTATTTTAAGTCGTTTCAATCGGCAGTTCTTGTAATATACAACTATTTTTGATGTGTACAGACTGTAAGAACGATTTCTTTTATATGACTTGACTTATGTGTTTCTCTTTGTGTTTTCTTTTTTTGAAAAAAAATAAAAAACTTTGAGTTATGTAAAAAAATGTATTTTCTACATCTGTTATCTAATCAGTTTGGATCACTTGGAAAAATATGTGCCCAAAGAAGAGACAAAGGGTAAGCTTAGCCTTATATCCCCTTTATCATTTTTTTCTGAGTGTGCTAGTAATGGGGATGTAGCTGTGAATTCCTGTGAATAATATTCTGTAAATCAAACAATCAAAGAGCAATGTTAGGATTCAGCTCATTCATATACATTCTCTTCCTGTGGTTCCCAGCAAAACACAACACAAGTGCACTTGCCATCACTTTATGTTTATATACAGTTTGATGTAAAAGTCAGAATAACTTACCACATTCATCTTATTTATTATATTGCCCAAAAGATTTTTGTTTTTACTTTATTTTTTAGCATGATAATATTAAACATGAAGTTATTTTACCTTACTAACGATTTTTGTACTGAAATATAAATATATCTTTTCTATATGTATTCTTTATTTTGACTATTTGTTTGTTTCATGTTATAGTGATGAGCGAATATATTCGGTACTGTACGTTAAAAAATTTAAAGTATTTGCAATGTACTCGTCGAGTACCGTAATTTTCATTTTATAAAATGCACTGGATTATAAGACACACACCAAATTTAGAGAAAAAAAAAGGTTCTAAAAAAGAGGGTCCGTCTCATAATCCAGTGGTGTCTTATCGAGGGGGTGTCAGCAATAGTGGAGTGGGGTCAGAGGACGCAGGGGCAATGGAGGAGTAGGGCGACGCTGCGGGCAGTGTGGCAGGTGTCCCAGATGCTGGCTGTGGATGCTGTGATGCAGGGAACATTCAAAAAGTGTCGGTGGTGCAGGCTTCAAAGAAATGGCTCCTATAGTCGGCGCGTGCGCAGATTGAGCTATTAACTCAATGACAAGGCGAGATCTCATCTGCGCATGCGCCACTTCAGGCGCCATTTTCCTTAAGCCTGCTACGGGGAGATCAATGGGTTAGAGGTGGCACATGCGCAGATGAGATCTTGAGGTGAGAGCACCATCTGCGCTTGTACCGACTCTGGGCACCATTATTTGAAGCCCGCACTACCGACATTTCCAGGATGGCCCCTGCCTCGGTGCCCACAGCAAGCACCAGCACAACACCAGCAGCCCGCGGTATTGCCCCTGTATCCTGTGTCCACCACCCCTTGGTAAGCTTCATTCGGCTTATAAGACACACTCCTCATTTTCCTCCCAAATATTTGGGAGGAAAAGTGCGTTTTAAAATCCAAAAAATATGGTATTTGCCTTGTGAGTTTCGAGTCCCCTCCCGGCATGTTTGGCGCTTGATTTTCAGCCATTAAAGATGGGGGTATTGCCTGTCAATCACAGTAATGCCGTAGCCATGTGTGCTACTGTCATTTGTTATTACTGTAATTGGAGGCACAGTGGGAAAAAAAAGACTTCCGATCATTAAAGCAGGAAAATTACATTTACCGAGTTTCCCTGTCACACTACTTCGTAGTCCACTCATTAACCCTTATGCAAGAGGGTACTCTAGAAAGAGAAGCAAGAAAAAAGATAATTAGTCATATATTGAAATAAATAAAACAATAGTTTATTAATGACAAGTAATAAATGTGATGAAAAAACAGCACAGGAAGGGCACAACAGAATGCATGGAAACTAATACGATAGTATTGATGTATGAAGAAAAGTTTAGAGTTACAGTGCACAAAGGTTATGGATGCAACCCAGAATCAAATACAGTGGAACCTTGGATTACGAGCATAATTTGTTCTGGGAGTGTGCTCTTAAACCAAGTTACTCTTTTATCAAAGCAAATTTTCCCATAGGAAATAACTGAAACGCAGACAATTCGTTCCAGATCCCAAAAATTATTTACTGTATTTATGCAAATTTATTACAGTAATGCAAAATAATGTACTATATTCATATAAAATTATTACAGTACACTAATACAAAGTAGCTGTAAGTGGCATGGTAGCCATATTGTGGACACCGGCTTTTTACCTGGACGGGCCATGGAAGAGCCTTATGGCACAGTTGCTGGTGTGTTCCTCAACAACCCTGAAGGAAAACCCAACCCCCAAAGAGGAGCCTCAACCCCGGGATGCAGTGGATCATGGCTGTGATTTGGGGAAAAAAAGATGAGAGGAGTAAAAGTGGACCCAGCTGAGCAGTGTCAGGGGACCGGAGTTCACTCAGTGAATCAGCCTAGGAGTAGTGACCTACTTTGACCGCGGAATGGGCTATGACTTCTTACTAGAGGAAAGCACCTGGCACAAGATGTATATTATTGCTAGTCTGAGTGCAGTCAGCCAAGGACCAGTGAAAGAAGATGGAGTCAGGAGCTGGAAAGTCCGCATTGTATTCGTTGCACCTAAAATTACATTAAATTAGGCAGCTAACAGCGGCATTAATAGGTAAACTGGTAAGGATCTGCAATCAGTGCAAGGCCTAGTGTAGCGCCCCTAAATCCATCATGGCACTACTAAGTACTACATCCTGATAAAGATGCAGGACCTACCCCCAAGGACCTGGAAGACCAGTGCCGGTACCACCAAAACACATAACATCCCCAGTTCCCACTACCAATTAGGGGTGACTGACTAGTCCAGGATCAAATGGATAGACACCCAAAGATGGACCCAGTCCAGTCAAAGTAGCCGACCCAGTGGGAGGGGGCAGAGACAGAATGACAGAGGAGTCCGGTAGTGACAGTTGAAGGGGACGGACGTGTCTCCAGACGGGGTCATGTAGCAGTGACCTAGATGGAGGAGGAGAGTTGTCAGGCAAGGTACAGCCAGGTACCCCTGGAACCAGAGCCCCGATGGGGCACAGGGCCCTAGGTCACGAGGCAGCTTCAGGCAACCTGACAAACATCTGCGCAGTGAGGGGACCTTCACGGACCTCACTGACCCAAAGAATCCAGGGGCACCAGCAGTAAAGATTGAGCCAGGGACCGGAACAGAACACCAACCCTACCAGGTTCGCACTGCCCGCCGTACGGACGAGAGACTGCCGACAGACAGTAAGGGACCCACAAATTCTCCAAGCTACGGGGTCCCACCAACCAGTGAGAGGTGTCGGGTAAAGAGACTACCAGGTCACTAAACCGGCACTGGGACAAAAGGGACCAGAGGTCTGCACCAGCTGTCCTCAGAGCCACAGTTCAACATCAGTGTGCGTAAAAAAGAAGTTGCACTGCATCCCCCAACATGTGGTCTTCCTTCTTTCTGTGCCAGATCCCACCATTCACTCCCTGGGGCCCGGCCCTCCTTGCAGAGGGCCTACCATCCAGGCTGCCATCACCATCAGCCACAATGGTAACCGACTGTGCAGCGGCGGTTCCAGCACCATAACCGCAACCCACAAGTGGCATCACAATATGAACTCTTTTATCTCCCCTGTATATATCCCCTTTTAGAAAGCGTCCCCAGGGTCACGGAACCGGGCACCAGTCATTACACAACCGTGACACCGCATCCCCGTACATATACGACCCGGGACCGAGTACCCTATAGCCCTGGGCGACACATTAGCCAAAAGGACTATGAGCCACAGGTGATGTTGTGGGACTCAAGGTTGTGTAAGGAGGGGATGTGGCGCCCCTGAGGCTCCAGTCGCCACAGAGTATTGCACCTTATTTAAGGTTCAATATTCGCCTTGGGTAAGGGGGGGGTTAATCACTGGTGTTCCACATTTACACTTTACATACAGTTATATACAGTTATAGGAGCCTTCTTACTGGGGAGCTGGACTATGGTAGGCAGGGGAATTGGCCATCCCGAAGCGTGGGACTTCCCGGTCACTAGGACAACCACCTGGGGGGCGGGTTCCACTTGAGGTAGAAGTAGGAGCAACTCACACAATCTTCTGTCAGTCTACCCCGTACTTCAGTTCTGGGACACGACACCATCTTTTTTCCTTTTTCTTCCTTCACGGGGCTTGGGGCTTGGAGCAGAGCGCTCAGCCTGAGTTCCTCACTACTGGAAGAGCAACTCTTGGAAAAGACACTTTCCAAACACCGGTGGCTTCTTCCAACTTATCCGAGGTCGACGGGGCTCATTACAGCGGTGACTAGTGCTACTGCGGCGGCAACCAGGCTACTTAAAAGAACTGTGAGTAAAGACACCTTTAACTCACAACGACTGTGTCCATCTGTTCTTGCCTCAGCGGCCCGGCCATTACTACTCCCCTCATCATCCTCTCCGGGGCCCGCTCCACCTGTGGGGAGTGACACCATCTCGGCTGCTATTACCATCTGCCTCAGAGGACAGCCCCAGCAGCGGCGGCTAATCCCTGGCAACGTACCACTGGTGGTGTCACGACAAACAATCATCCACTTCCTACCCCCCATTTATTGTGGGCACCTCGGGGCACAAAGCTGGGCAGGGCCATCCGTGACAATCCCTGACTCGCCACCAGGTCCGGCAATGAGTAACAAGGTAACCCAACCCTTTGCCCCCTGGGTTCCATAGGGACACCACACCAGGCAAAATAGTGAGGGCTGGGGATCAGGTACTGAGGCATGGCCACCACCATCAGGTTGTGGAAATTATCAGTAAATGGATAGAGCTCTGCTTCAACCATAGGCAGATTGGTGCTCAGAAAAATAATTTAATAGGAGATATAAAATTCTGGCACACGTGGTTTTACGTAAAAAAGTAGAAAGAGGATGGTATGTGTTGACACAAGTAACGTGTTTACATGATCGGTCTAACTGAAAAATGAGGGTTGTGGGTAGTGATGAGCCACCCCCCTAGTGTTCAAGTTCGGTTTGGTTCGTCGAACGGCGGGTGTGTTCGTTGAACGTTTGACAAACATTCGACAAACACCTTCGAACCCCATTGAAAACAATGGCAGGCAAACACAAACACATACAAACACATTATACATTTACACATACAGTTAATAAACATTGCCATTATATTTACAGGTCCCGCGACGCGTCCTGCACTCAGTCTCCCACCGCTTCTCCTTCCGATCATCGCTGTGCCCTCCCGGTAACCAGCACTGATGATAGGACTTTCCGTGACATCATAGCATGTGACCAGTCACGTGTGTATTATCTCATTGGCTACAGACTGCTCACATGACTATGACGTCATGGTAGGTCCTGTCAGTGCATCTCTCCAGTACGCGGTGCTGGTTCGAGCATCTCCGTGTACCGGCGAGATGCTTGGGCACATACCCGGCTCCCCGTTCCTACATGTCGGCGCTCTTTACAGAGTTAGCCTACATGCAGGGACTGGATGCCACAGATGGTGAATAGTGGCGCTGGGAATCAGGTGATTTGAGATCATTGTTGCTATAGTAACCCGCCTGTCAGGTTACTATTGCAACGGTGGCAGCGGTGACATCACTGCTTACCAACCCACGGCCTCTGCTCACTCACTGAGGGATTAGACTGCACAGGAAGCATCAGCGTTCTTCCTCCCATGCAGTGCTCTCTGATGTAGCAGAGCTGCATGGGTTGAAGGAGAAAGAAGACAGGATCGTGGAGGGGTGAGAGGGAGTAATAAACATGGAGTCTCTAAGTGTGTCTGTGTATTTATTTCTATTAAAGTATTTTTTCTCTGTGTGGTGTCTTTTTTTAACCCTTTATTGGAGATTCTTAATGGCCGGGTCAAACTTGCCTGACATTAAGAATCTCTGGCTTAATACTAGCTAGTAAAATAAAGCTAGTATTAACCCTTTATTACCCAGCGAGCCACCCGGCATCAGGGCTGCTGAAGAGTTGGATACAGCGCCAGATGATGGCGCTTCTATGAAAGCGCCATTTTCTGGGGTGGCTGCGGACTGCAATTCACAGCGGAGGGGCCCAAAAAGCTTGGGTCAACCTGTGATGCAGATTCCAATACCCAGCTGCCTAGTTGTACCTGGCTGGACACAAAAATGGAGCAAAGCCCATGTCATTTTTTTTCTTAATTATTTCATGAAATTCATGAAATAATTAAAAAAAGGGCTTCCCTATATCTTTAGTTCACAGCCGGGTACAAATAGGCAGCTGGGGGTTGGGGGCAGCCGTACCTGCCTACTGTACCTGGCTAGCATACAAAAATATGGCAAAGTACACGTCATATTTTTTTTTTTAGAAAATCCAGGGAAGCATTTCTTTTTTTTTTTTTATTGCCAGTGAAGGTAACACCAAGCAGTGGGGGTTAGCAGCCAGTAGCTGCTTGGATTACCCTTAGCTACCAATACAAAAAATGCAGCATGAGCCCACGTATTTTTTTTTAATTATTTATTTAAATAACAAAAAAAAATGGGCTTCCCTGTATTTTGATTGCCTAACATCACAGTATTGTCAAAATAAATCATTAAAAAAAATGACGTAGTGCTCCGCGGTATTTTTGATTCTCAGTGCAGATAAAGCAGACAGCTACAGGTTGCCACCCCAATCTTCCTGGCGTTACCTTGGTGAGGAGAGAGATGAGAGGAGAGAGAGGAGAGAGAGAGGAGGGAGAGAGGGGAGAGAGAGGAGAGAGAGAGAGGAGAGAGAGGAGAGAGAGAGAGGGGAGAGAGAGAGAGAGAGAGAGAGGGGAGAGAGAGGGGGGAGGTAAGAGAGAGGGGAGAGAGGAGAGAGAGAGGAGAGAGAGGAGAGAGAGAGGAGAGAGGGAGGGGAGAGGGAGGGGAGAGAGAGAGAGGAGAGAGAGAGGAGAGAGAGAGGAGAGAGAGAAGAGAGAGAGAAGAGAGAGGAGAAAGAGGGGAGAGAAAGAGAGAAAGAAGAGAAAGAAGAGAGAGAAGAGAGAGAGAAGAGAGAGGAGAGAGAGAGAAGAGAGAGAGAGAGGAGAGATAGAAGAGAGAGAGAAGAGAGAGGAGAGAGAGAAGAGAGAGAGAGGGGGGGGAGAAGAGAGAGAAGAAAGAAAGAGAGAGAAAAGAGAGGAAAGAGAGGAGAGAGAGATAGAGGAGAGAGAGAGGAGAGAGAGAAGAGAGAGAAGGGAGAGAAGAGAGAGGGGAGAGAGAGAGAGGGGAGAGAGAGGGGGGAGGTAGGAGAGAGAGAGGAGAGAGAGGAGAGAGAGAGGAGAGAGGGAGGGGAGAGAGAGGAGAGAGAGAGGAGAGAGAGAGGAGAGAGAGAAGAGAGAGAAGAGAGAGGAGAAAGAGGGGAGAGAAAGAGAGAAAGAAGAGAAAGAAGAGAGAGAGAAGAGAGAGGAGAGAGAGAGAAGAGAGAGAGGAGAGATAGAAGAGAGGAGAGAGAGGAGAGAGAGAAGAGAGAGAGAGAGAGAGGGGGGAGAAGAGAGAGAAGAAAGAAAGAGAGAGAAAAGAGAGGAAAGAGAGGAGAGAGAGATAGAGAGGAGAGAGAGAAGAGAGAGAGAAGAGAGAGGAGAGAGAGGAGAGGAGAGAGAGGAGAGAGAGAAGAGAGAGAGAAGAGAGAGAAGAGAGAGGAGAGAGAGGAGAGAGAGGAGAGAGAGAGGAGAGAGAGAAGAGAGAGAAGGGAGAGAAGAGAGAGGAGAGAAAGAAGAGGGAGTAGAGACAGAGAGAAGAGAGAGAAGAGAGAGAGAGAAGAGAGAGAAAGAGAGAGAGGAGAGATAGGAGAGAGAGAAGAGAGAGAGAAGAGAGAGAAGAGAGAGTGAAGAGAGAGGAGAGAGAGAAGAGAGAGGAAAGAGAGGAGAGAGAGAAGAGAGAGAAGAGAGAGAGACGAGAGAGGAGAGAGAGGAAAGAGAGAGGAGAGAGGAGAGAGAGAAGAGAGGAGAGATAGAGAAGAAAGAGAGAAGAGAGAGAGACGAGAGAGAGGAGAGAGAGAAGAGAGAGAGAGAGAAGAAAGAGAGAAGAGAGAGAGAAGAGAGAGAGAGAAAGAGAAAGAGAGACACGCAGGTACTACCGCCCCCATCATCATCATTGCACACACCCCAGCACTACCGCATTCATCATCATCACTCCACACACCCCGGCACTACCACACTCATCATCATCACTGCACACACAAGCACTACCGCACTCATCGTCAGGGAAGTCTCCAGTAACAGCGCGGATCACTTCAGTTGCTGCGTGGAGCTGACACAGAGCGGTCGTGTTCTACAGCGCTCCCTGTCAGCTTCATGCAGCAGAGCTGAAAGCGTCGTGTGGATTACTTCGGACCTGCATGGGTGTTTGGAGATTAATAAAGTGGTAAAAGAGGTTTTTTTTGTCTTTTATTCCAAATAAAGGATTTTTCTTGCGTGTGTTTATTTACTTTCACTTACAGGTTAATCATGGAAGGTATCTCGGGGATACGCCTGCCATGATTAACCTAGCCTTATTACCCTGATTGCCACCGCACTAGGGCAATTCGGGATGAGCTGGGTGGAGTCCCAGGACTGTCGCATCTAATGGATGCTGCAATTCCGGGCAGCTGATATTGTTAGGGTGGTGGGCTACCCATAACGTGGCGCTCCCCATCCTGACAATACCAGCCTCCAGCCATGTGGCTTTATCTTGGCTGGTATCAAAATTGGGGGGAAAAGCAGGTTTTTTTTTTAATGATTTATTTATTTATTTTGCTGCACGATATAGACCCACCGGCAGCTGTGATTGGTTGCAGTGAGACAGCTGTCACTCAGCGTGGGCGCATGTCTGACTGCAACCAATCATGGGCGCCGGTGGGCGGGGAAAGCAGGGAATACCAGATTGAATAATGAGAGGCAGCCATTTTCAAAAGAGGAAAAGCCGCCGATGCTTTGTGACAGCCGTGCAGCTGATTGGTGAGTAGGAAAGAGAGAGGAATTGTGCTGGGGACACAGGACGCATGCAAATACACAATGTGCACACATAGTCTTACTGTGAAAAGCCACGCTTTTGGTGATCGAACCGTTATCGAACGTTAACTCGAACTATCGAACGTGAAGCAAATCGTTTGAGTTCGTCGAACGACTCGAACATCGCCCAAAACAACTCGAATTTGAAATTGGCGATCGGTTCGTTTCGAACATCGCTCATCTCTAGTTGTGGGTGGATGGACTATGTAATGAAGAAAAAAAATCACAGAAAAAGAAATTTAATCCTAAAATACAAAATTTATTGAGGTACAAAGTTAAAAGGTAAGGAATAAAATAGAAAACAAAAAATCCCGATAACACTTAGTGTAGAGAGAACGCCCACTATCCAAAAAGGAAGGTGGTATGGTGAAGGAAACCAGCTGGTTGAAAGTGAAGCAGTGGGTGATCTATCCGAATAAGGATACCACAACCCTGATTAACTTATGCTAATATCTTTATGACCAAATTAGACAGAAGTTACCACTACCAGACAATCACCCACAAAACATTCAACCCAGTTGATAATGCATTAGTCGGACATAGACAATCTTGTCACAAGTCAGACAGTCAGTCAGATCAGTCTGTAATGTAGTCGTCAATTACATAGAGTCGAATATCAAATTTGAGCATCCCCAAAAGATTAATAGGGCAAAATAACATCAAGAAAAAACCCAATGCGTTTCACCTCTCAGAAGAGGTTCATCAGGGGTATATACATATATAGAAATATTCATAGATAGGTGTATTCGTTTTCTCATAAAAACAGAGATCATATAATATAATATGGGACCACCATAAAAATATTATCTTAGGATAGTAGACTATGTTCTTCTAATGTATCTGCACCCGAAGTGCTCCTTTATAACATAGCTGTTGGATTAGGAAGCCTCCTTTCCAGGAAAGTCCATTATCAACTCATCTCCAGTAAGCCGAGCTCAAAAAAATCATCATGGATTCACTGTAGCAGCCAACCGGTGGTATTTTTATTTCCTACAAGGCTTGTAACATATAAATGTATCCAAAGGAGGCTGACAGCACAGCTAACAATATGTGTACATCATAAGTCTTCACTATCTGCTGTGTATCAGATCAAGCACCAGAAGACCACACAGGTAACAGATGTCCTACATGTCCAGTGAGACTTTGCACAGGCCGAGTTGCTGTAGCTCCAGTGTCTGTCCTCGGAGTGGCCCATGCAAAGTCTCACTGGAAACAGCTGTTTACTGTTATACCAGCAGGTACTTTCACGCTATAGCACACTATCCCTTCTCCAGCAGAATCTCTCCCTAAGCCTACACTATTTCCAGGTATATTGCCACAATCATGGCATTTCTAGGTCTTATATAAACCTAATGATGGTATGCAGCTGACCCATCATGGTAATGCCAGTATCATTATTGGCAGGCATTCTCTTCATGTTTACTGGCTGATAAAAAGTTGGGGAGCATGCGGAGTGGGTACTCGAGCATGGCGTCCAAGCAGCAGAATACTCAATCGAGTATCGAGCGTCTCAAGCACAGTAATGCTCTATCGAGTACTGAGCAGTAATGAGGATGCTTGACCTTAACTGATCGCATCTGATTAATTTATTATGTTGTGAACTTGCATGACTAATGACATCATTGAGGACTCAGGTGGGCTTTTCCCCAACATGCCAACCGTTCTCCTTTTCCATCCTTCCTGTTTGTGCCCGGAGTGTATCATATATATATCTCCATATGTTATAAGACTCCGTTTCTCATGATTAAGAGCAAGCGCTGCTCGAAACATGTAGACCAGAAATAATGCCTATGTATTTTTTAACCTTTCCCATTTTTTAAAACTTGGAATAAATGCGTTTTTGACAAAATCCATTCTTGGTTAAGCAGATGCTGTTTTTTTCTAAAATCTTTTGATTCACCTTAAAAGAGCTGTATGTTATTGTGTAGCTAGACATTTTTTTATTTTAAATTAATTTGTTAAAACATATCGGAAGCTTGGAATTCTCACACAAGAATTTGAATCAATACCTTTAGGAGTTCTAAAATTTGAAGACAATACCTTTAGGAGTTCTAAAATTTTAAGTCAATACCTTTAGGAGTTCTAAAATTTTAAGTCAATACCTTTAGGAGTTCTAAAATTTTAAGTCAATACCTTTAGGAGTTCTAAAATTTCAAGTCAATACCTTTAGGAGTTCTAAAGTTTGAAGTCAATACCTTTAGGAGTTCTAAAATTTTAAGTCAATACCTTTAGGACAGGGTTCCCCAACTCCAGTCCTCGAGGGCCGCCAACAGTGCATGTTTTAAGGATTTCCTTAGCATTGCATGGGTGTTGGAATCATCAACTGTGCAGGTGATTAAATTATCACATGTGAAATACTAAGGAAATCCTGAAAACATGCACTGTTGGCGGCCCTTGAGGACTGGAATTGGGGACCCATGCTTTAGGAGTTCTCAAGTTTTATTCAATAGTTACCTTTAGGCATTCTAAAGTTTTAATCCAATACCTTTAGAAGTTCTAAATGGTTCCAAATTGTTAGGACAGGTGTCATTTTTTGGTATGCAAGGAAAATATTTTTAGGGAGTTGCTCTAAATTCTCTATTCAGCATATACCAATGTAATACGTTTGTCCCATCTTCGGCCTGTCCAGTCTAGCTCCATCCAATCTATCTTTATTCTGCTATTAATAAATATTCTCCATTGTGTATATACATTACTAAGTTTGCATATTTTTCCACAGTTATTACTTGTATGGATCATGGCCTGAGTTTTTCCACTTTATTACCACCTGCTGTGTAGCTTTTCTTCAAGGTATAGCTGACACATTATAAATACACCCATTGACCCTGTGCTCAAACACATAAATCTTATCACTCAAACCAACATGAGAAAGTTTCCAAAGCAATGTCTATTCCAGCTCATTCACTTCTGCAAAAAAAAGAGGTCTCAAGCACAGGAAATTAAGTTACAGTCCTTAATTGTTTAACCCTTATTCCACCAGCTAGAAATTGGTGTAACCCCCTCGCTGCAGAGAACATGTCAATGAAGTGTCAAAATAAACACCAGTAAATGAAAACATTCCAATAATGAGCATGAAAAGTGTGACCTCTCAATTTCTGCCGCACAGAGCAGGATAAATAGATGGCTGAACAAGTAATAAACAATCAAATGCAATTAACAGAATCCAAGACTATATTAATGGGTGTCATTTTCTTTCCCTAGCATTTAACTTACTAAGTCTTGTCAGTGTTTGTTTGAAGAAACATATGAAATTGGCAGCGTATTGATTTTCATTTCTTTGGAATCACAAAGCAGAAAAAGTACAGTCTGGTAAAGGCCTTTCTAAGTGTGCAGTTAATTAAAGGGCTTTCCAACAGCATACATTGATTTGTTCATCTGAAACAAAGAGCATTGTTAATGTAAGTTGTCTCTGCCGACAGGAAATCACAGTTTAACTCCATCAGCTTTAGAAATGGGTTAAATGTAAATTAGATGATTATTTTTATTTCAGGTAATTAAACGCTTCACATTAAAAGAATAATACCAGTAGACACATGAAATAATAAAAATATTCCCATTATCTTAAACCTTAGCCAAATCATCCTAAAGGCTACATTTCAGGAACTTTTAAGCCTTGCTCCCCCCAAACCATTACTATGGTTGTGTAGATGTCACAGCAGAGGCTAGGGGCTATACCAGCTGTATAGGACAACAAACAGGTTGGGGGAAGGAATGCCTTATAGCTAGGGAAAGGGGGAAGTGGTGACTCCTGATAACCTGCAGCTCACCCTCACTGCCCTCACCGCACCGACCCTATACAGGCTCTGCACCTGTCGCCGAGCTGGAATTACTTGGGCCCTCTCTTACCCTGGCAAATGGGTCCTAAGTAAGGATGGAGGGTATGAGCGCTAAGTCAACACTACAATCACTAGAGGAAGACACAAGGGAACAATATTGGGGAAACACGACTGCAATCACCAGAGCCCTGGTAGATTGCAAAAGACAAACACTTATCTGAGCAGGAGCAACCACAGAAGTCTCTGAAGCACCAGAAGATGACCTATTCACAGCTCAGCCAGGAACAAACTATAAACTACACCCAGACCACCCCAGGGGGAGGTTAATAAAGGAAGTCAGAGGATACCAACTGCTATAAAGGACTGACAATTTCCCAGGGTCTTAGAGTCCACTGGCTTCAGAAACAGAGAACTGTCAGATAACAACACGTGCCACCAATCTCGCACTTGCTACCATTGGATTGTCAGTTGGCCGTGATACTTCCATAATAGGCTGTGACACATCCGTGACAGTAGCCCTTTAAAAGACAAACCAGTTAATCCCTCTATAAACCCAAAGTTCTTCTCTAGCAGCGAAAAAATACCATTTTGAAGTTGTGTTTGGAATTGCATTGGGGAGTTACGATGCACTTACAGCTTCTTAGTCTCACATTGTATTTCCTATATAGCTGCATCTTTTCTCAGTTGATAGGTTGGTGACTGTGTACCAGAAAAAAATGGCATGTGAACCAGCCAATGGAGGGGGCTGCTAGATAGGCGATACAGAGTGAAGCTAAGAAGCTAGAAGTGCATCACAACTCCCCCAATGCACTTCCCAGACACAAGGTCAAAATGCAATTTCTCACTGCTGGAGCAGTGCTTTTGTGTCATAAAGGGATCAACTGGCTTATCATTTATAGAGCTAATAAATCATATTAATGGTTGGGGTGTGAGATGGGGTGTAAAAGTTTCTGACATGTTTCCTTTAAATACAATTACCTGAATATATCTCCAAGTCACTGACATTTGTATCATGTTCAGCTCCCTAAATGCAAGGACAGTGAAAGGAAAAAAATTAAATTATATTCTCTCTGTAACCGCTTGCGATGTCCATAGCAATATCTCATGACGTTCCCCAAAAGTGAACCTGAAAGACATAAAAAGAGAAAATGATTAAACAAATAAAAACAAAATACGGTACATCTTGTTTGTGATACTTGGCTTGACAACCATAAGTATTGAACTGAGTTGAACTCATGATGAGTTTGCCAAAGTTCTTTGCCTTGGACTCTTGTGATTCTTGGTTCGAGAGCCATGAGCATTGAAGTGCTGTAAATTAATTCTGTCACCGCTCGTCGCTGTCTGCTGCGGCTCACATGCTACTGTGTGACCCACTGCAGTGACCTGGGTTGACCGCATGAGGTCATCTCAGTTCGCTGCAGTGATTCTCACAAAGAAAGGTGTGTGAGCCTGCAGTGATTGCTCTCCCTGCCAATGAGGAATGAATTGTTCTTCATTAATTGGGATAGTGAGTATGGGAATATCGTGGAACCCCTTTTGGATTACATCAGACAGCGGATTAGGGTTTTGCAGGGTAATAAATTGGTTAATAAGTCTGTCTTTTGTCTTTATTTCTTTAACCATTTTCTCATTTTATGTCTTTCAGGTTTGCTTTTGGGGAATGTTGTGGGACATTGCTATGGCTTACAGCGGATTTTTTTTTATTAATAAACTGGTGAACAAGGGCTGTAGTCACGGAGTGTTTGTTCAAATAAAATATTGTTTTGCCATTTTACACTACTAGATTAGTAATGGGGGGATTGTCATGATGTATGTGCTTTTCTCCATCCCATATTTTTTGTATAAGATGCCATGTGATGTATTTTACCTTCTCACTGTATTTGCTGTAATACTATGTCAGGATGTGATGTAACTTTCCTTTGGTTGTACTTATTGAACACTTTGAAATGTCTTGGGATGTAAGTAACCATACCTTCCCCCCATCTCCTGTGTCTCTGGGCCCATAATGCAATTATCTCTTGTCCACACAGCCAGGGGAACTTCCCATTGTTTCGTAAGCAGTGGATAACGCCAACTACACAAACCTGTAGACATCTCGGAGCCAACCTTCTAGAATCTTCTAGTGGGCCCAACCATTGCATAGACCCCTACCCTTGAGGGGCGGGCCCACGAGCTCAGACAATACACTCCTGTTTCTAAGTGCAGTTGGGAGCTGAGCTTTGAAGAGGAAGGGAGCGAGATCTGATTCTGCGGACAGATCTCGCCGTCCAGTGGATTGTGTGGGATTTCTGGGACTCTGAAAAGGACTATTACGTCGTGATCTGGCACTTTGGATTATCGGGAGGTGCCCCCGAATCTGTTTTATTTGGACTTGTCGTGTGCTGTTCCTGTATTCCTGTTAGTAAACCTGTTGGATCATCCTCGGCCTGTTGTCTCTCCTTGCTCTACTGTACAACCCGTCACAAACTGGTGGCAGCAGTGGGATCAGAGCAGAAGGAATGGAGGACAACGGCCCATCAACAGCTGGAACCAGAACTTCAGAGTACAAGAACTGGACTGCGGTGAACCTACAAACAAAGGCCTGTGAACTGGGAGTCAGCTACAAGGGACTCTCCAAGGAGCAGCTGATTGAGGCATTGGAAGGAGTTTGCTCGCAAAATGACGCTGAGGAAGGATCCTCCCAGCAAACGGAAGAAAGACGGCAGCCAGAGGTAAATACCCAAAAATGTCAGTGGGTTGTGTGGTACGAGGAGGAGATGGCCTTGCTGGGAGAGGAGACCACCATAGAATATAAGATGGAGGTCATGCGTGGAGCTAAAGAGAAGGAGCGCAGGATGGAGGAGATTGCATTGCTTGATAAGCAGCTCACTGTGGAAGCCGCTAGAGGTTCCAGACAGACTGTAACCCCAGCACCCACCATGAGGGAACTTCCCAGAGTGTCCCGCAAAGACTTCAAGCAGTTTAATGAGGCTGCTGGTGACATTGAGGGCTTCTTCCAGGACTTTGAGCATCAGTGTCGATTAATGGAAGTCCCAGAAAGGGAGCGCGTCCGGCATCTGGTTGGGCTCTTAGAGGGTGGAGCTGCCTCAGCCTATAGAGCTATAGTTCCTCGGTGGAACTGTGAGTATGCGGATATTAAACAGACTATTGTAGAACATTATGCTGTAATGCCAGACACTTACAGGACTCAGTTCCGTACTTTAGCATGTGATGAGGAAGTGTCTTTCAAGATGTATGCCCACAAACTCAAACATCTGTGGCATCGTTGGCTGGAGGCAGAGGAGGCCTTAACCTTGGAGACCGTCCTCCAGGTCCTCCTAAAAGAGCAGTTTTACTTCAAGTGCCCCGCTGAGATCCGGGAATGGGTGCGTGAAAGGAGACCAGCCACTGTGGAGGAAGCTGCAACTCTAGCTGATGAGGCTCTCACCATCAAGCCTCAGTGGAAAAAACTACTACTCAGTGAGAAAAAAAACACCAGCCCCCCAACGCTGGCGGCCCCTGGTCCTTCTGGCTCCAATGTTCACCATCAGCCTAGATCGTCAAGTCATGGGGACCTTCGTGTGACTGTGCCTCGCATTACTCCTGCTCCACCTTTGGGAATACGACGTGGAGGAAGAATCCCAGAGCGCAGATGTTATGGATGTGGGCAGCCTGGGCACATGCAATTCCAATGTCCAGGTGTTCGGAGGCAGAACAGCTACAGACCGCCTTTGCCTGTTCATTATCCACAGACACCTTCACCAGGAGAAGAGCTGGATTCTGTGCCTGATGACTTGCCAAGTGACTCTGATATCCTGGCTCCCCTACCCGGAGTCTATGGGGTGCGAGCTCCAGCCACCTGTTCTTCTGATCTTCAGCACAAACATCTACAGGAGGTCGTGCTGGATGGCCAAAAAGTTGTTGGCTTCCGTGACACTGGGGCTTTCCTCACCATAGCCGATCCCCGAGTAATTCAACCAGAAGCAATTCAAAAGGGACCAGGAATTGCCATTGAACTGGCAGGAGGTACCCAGAGATATATTCCAAGAGCGAGTGTGACCCTGGATTATGGCTTTGGGGCCAAACAATGTGTGGTCGGTGTGATGAGCGGCCTCCCTGCAGACGTTCTTCTAGGAAATGATGTGGGGAATCTTCATTGCCACTTTTTCGGTGTGGTAACCAGAAGTCAAGCCAAGAGAGCAGCCCATGTGGACGTGTACAACCCATCCATGGAAATGAGGCCACCAGAACTGCCATTACAGCCGGTGAGTGATTCTTCTTGTGGGGATAATATGAATGTTACTTGGGATAAAGTTCAGTTTAGACAAGAAGTAGATATAGAAAATATACTCCGGCACACTATAGAAAATTGCGAGGAAGAGTCCAATATAATGCTCAAAAAATGTCTTTATTACAAACGTAAATTTGTCCAACGTTTCTACCCATCAAGGGTTTTCTTCAAGGACTAATATGTAATAACAGGAAAGAAAAAAATACAATGTCACAACAATACATCATTGTTACACAATAACAGCATGTATTACACACAAGTGAAAAAAAGAAAACAAGAGAGAGTTCATTGTAAAAAACGATATACAGGTTATGAGCATTCCATAAAGAATGTACACAGAAATCACCCATGAAATAAAATAAGTAAATTCAAATGAAATAATCCTCCCTACAGGGATCGATTATAATATGTTCATACAAAATCCGAGGACCAGAAGTCAAGACATACCTATGATAGATGGGACTAGATTTCTTAAACGAGCACCAAAAACACGTCAGGTGAATCAACTATTGGTATCCAAAGAAGGTACTAGAAGGTGAAACATGAATTGTTAATGTTGTGAATGGTCATGAGAAAAAAGGATGGATTATAGGGGTTATTTAACGGGTATACCTAAAGGGACCAGTGTTGAGATCAAGACATCGGATCATATGAGCAAAGAAATGAAAGAAAGACCTCCGCCGTTCTGGGAAGTTAAATAAGAGAGAAATGCATATGTTTACTGTGAGTGTTTCATGTGGAGACCCAAAGCATATAAGATCCCTTGAGGGGCATACCTTACAAATGTGATCGGTGTGTTAGTTCCTTAAGGGTCATGGACCAAATGATTCTAAATGTAAAAGATCATATTCATATTAACGGTAAAAGACACGTGAGAGACTCAAATGGCACGCATTCCATCAGAGAGCATACCTCATAGGTGAGGCCAATGTGTAAAAAGGGTCCAGGACCACGTTCAAGTCAGATTGACCTATGTGGGTGAGTAGTCAGTGCTGTGATATACAAAAAAATGTTATCAAAGTTATGTATAAAGATATCACTGAAGGTTGGAACCACTGAGGGTAGAATGAGGTTATAATACCTATAAATTGGGAGTGAGTCTCAAATGGTTCTCCAGCCGTTTGAAGAATCCAGATGAGCATACAACTAACCTCACCACAGCAAGTGGACCACATGAAAGTTATGTTGTATCAGCCCCAGGTCCAAGGAGGTAAGTATGCGTTATGGTCTAGGAAAACATATGTAAACATATAAAATGATAGTATAGGTTATAATGTTATAGTCTTCAACAGACCAATGTAAGAGACTCCATCATACCTTATGAAACAATGATTCATGTAATGCAGGTGAGGCTACCTCAGTTGTGTGGCAAATCTGCAGGATTCATATGTGTTCACCATATATGGGAAAGAGACTGTAATGTTCACAGAAAAAGGAAACATGTGAGATCACTAGTTTCTAAAGATCAGGAGATATAAGCGGTGGTAGAAAAAACATACCTGACCTAATGTTGTCTGTATATAAGGTTTAGGTAAGAGCGGGCCAAAGGCTCTATAGGGATTAGAGGAAAAGGTTAGGTGAAGAAAAAAAGAGCAAAAATAGTCATAGTGGAGACTAGAAGTTCCGTAACATACCTGAATGTAAAACAACCACGTGTGAGGCGCCTGACGCCATGTGTATGGAGTGCGGGGTATTTATATTAAACCAGGAAGTCAGCGCTTCCAATGGATGAAGGACCGCACATGTCACACGCCACGCTGGCGTCCGCCGACGTGATGACGTCATGAGCCGCGCATGCGCGGTATTGCCGAACGCCGCTAATGTAGCGTCAGCCCCGCGCACGCGCGGCTGACAAAGCCCACACACCTGCGTGTGGGGGAAGTGAGCGTGAGTGTGTCTAATGTCCCGCGCACGCGCGGAGGGTCATACCACCTGAGGTGTCTCCGCGCGTGCGTGGAAGTCAAACACACGTACTGTTAGACAAATATCCTACGCGCGTGCGCGTAGGGACCCATGGCCGGCGCGCGCATCACGGGGCAGGGCGCCACTAATGACGCCGTGCATCGCGAGCGCGCGGAGGACAGGAGACCCCGCGCACGCGCAGTGCAAGAGGACTATACAAACCAGAGTGTAAGTGCTGGACATATTTCATGAGTGGCGCATGTGGTGATGGTGCATTCAGGTGTTGTGGGTAACCTAAGGAAAAAGGAAAAAGTGTTAGAAATGAATAAATAGTATTAACCCTTATTATACTCCTGTGGAATGAAGATAAGACTTAAAAGTAGAATATTATCAATTAATACGTCATGTTATACATTATCAGGAAGACATCTAAGTGATCACATCATATTCTCGATTTAACCCATGTGGTTCCAAAGTTCTTAAAGTGTGGATCCAATATGCCTCACGCTGTTTTAAAGTCCTTATCCTATTGCCACCCCTTCTTATAGGGGGTATGTGTTCAAGGATCTGAAATTTTAGTTGTGCCACTGTATGTTTGAATGTAACGAAATGGTGTGGAATGGGCAATAGGATTTGTTGACAACGAATGGTGGATTTGTGCTTATTAATGCGGTCCCGGATATACTGGGTGGTCTCCCCAACATATCCGAGACCGCACGGACACTTAATGAGGTATACCACAAACGAGGAATCACATGTCAAATAGTCCCGAATGTGAAATACCTTGCCGGTATGTGGATGGGTGAATGTGTCCCCCCGGGTTAAATTATTGCATTGCAAACAATGCAAACAAGGAAAGTTGCCAACTTTAGGAGTCCCTAAAAAGGTCTGTCGTGACGTACTGGTGGTGGACCCTATATCGGCCCGTACTAAATTGTCTCTGAGATTCTTTGGTCTCTTGTAGCAGAACAATGGGGGTTGGGAGAACTCGGAAACAGTGGGGTGAGCAGGCCATTACTCCAAACTGCTTACCCCACTGTTTCCGAGTTCTCCCAACCCCCATTGTTCTGCTACAAGAGACCAAAGAATCTCAGAGACAATTTAGTACGGGCCGATATAGGGTCCACCACCAGTACGTCACGACAGACCTTTTTAGGGACTCCTAAAGTTGGCAACTTTCCTTGTTTGCATTGTTTGCAATGCAATAATTTAACCCGGGGGGACACATTCACCCATCCACATACCGGCAAGGTATTTCACATTCGGGACTATTTGACATGTGATTCCTCGTTTGTGGTATACCTCATTAAGTGTCCGTGCGGTCTCGGATATGTTGTGGAGACCACCCAGCATATCCGGGACCGCATTAATAAGCACAAATCCATCATTCGTTGTCAACAAATCCTATTGCCCATTCCACACCATTTCGTTACATTCAAACATACAGTGGCACAACTAAAATTTCAGATCCTTGAACACATACCCCCTATAAGAAGGGGTGGCAATAGGATAAGGACTTTAAAACAGCGTGAGGCATATTGGATCCACACTTTAAGAACTTTGGAACCACATGGGTTAAATCGAGAATATGATGTGATCACTTAGATGTCTTCCTGATAATGTATAACATGACGTATTAATTGATAATATTCTACTTTTAAGTCTTATCTTCATTCCACAGGAGTATAATAAGGGTTAATACTATTTATTCATTTCTAAAACTTTTTCCTTTTTCCTTAGGTTACCCACAACACCTGAATGCACCATCACCACATGCGCCACTCGTGAAATATGTCCAGCACTTACACTCTGGTTTGTATAGTCCTCTTGCACTGCGCGGGGTCTCCTGTCCTCCGCGCGCTCGCGATGCACGGCATCATTAGTGGCGCCCTGCCCCGTGATGCGCGCGCCGGCCATGGGTCCCTACGCGCACGCGCGTAGGATATTTGTCTAACAGTACGTGTGTTTGACTTCCACGCACGCGCAGAGACACCTCAGGTGGTATGACCCTCCGCGTGTGCGCGGGACATTAGACACACTCACGCTCACTTCCCCCACACGCAGGCGTGTGGGCTTTGTCAGCCGCGCGTGCGCGGGGCTGACGCTACATTAGCGGCGTTCGGCAATACCGCGCATGCGCGGCTCATGACGTCATCACGTCGGCGGACGCCAGCGTGGCGTGTGACGTGTGCGGTCCTTCATCCATTGGAAGCGCTGACTTCCTGGTTTAATATAAATACCCCGCACTCCATACACATGGCGTCAGGCGCCTCACACGTGGTTGTTTTACATTCAGGTATGTTACGGAACTTCTAGTCTCCACTATGACTATTTTTGCTCTTTTTTTCTTCACCTAACCTTTTCCTCTACTCCCTATAGAGCCTTTGGCCCGCTCTTACCTAAACCTTATATACAGACAACATTAGGTCAGGTATGTTTTTTCTACCACCGCTTATATCTCCTGATCTTTAGAAACTAGTGATCTCACATGTTTCCTTTTTCTGTGAACATTACAGTCTCTTTCCCATATATGGTGAACACATATGAATCCTGCAGATTTGCCACACAACTGAGGTAGCCTCACCTGCATTACATGAATCATTGTTTCATAAGGTATGATGGAGTCTCTTACATTGGTCTGTTGAAGACTATGACATTATAACCTATACTATCATTTTATATGTTTACATATGTTTTCCTAGACCATAACGCATACTTACCTCCTTGGACCTGGGGCTGATACAACATAACTTTCATGTGGTCCACTTGCTGTGGTGAGGTTAGTTGTATGCTCATCTGGATTCTTCAAACGGCTGGAGAACCATTTGAGACTCACTCCCAATTTATAGGTATTATAACCTCATTCTACCCTCAGTGGTTCCAACCTTCAGTGATATCTTTATACATAACTTGGATAACATTTTTTTGTATATCACAGCACTGACTACTCACCCACATAGGTCAATCTGACTTGAACGTGGTCCTGGACCCTTTTTACACATTGGCCTCACCTATGAGGTATGCTCTCTGATGGAATGCGTGCCATTTGAGTCTCTCACGTGTCTTTTACCGTTAATATGAATATGATCTTTTACATTTAGAATCATTTGGTCCATGACCCTTAAGGAACTAACACACCGATCACATTTGTAAGGTATGCCCCTCAAGGGATCTTATATGCTTTGGGTCTCCACATGAAACACTCACAGTAAACATATGCATTTCTCTCTTATTTAACTTCCCAGAACGGCGGAGGTCTTTCTTTCATTTCTTTGCTCATATGATCCGATGTCTTGATCTCAACACTGGTCCCTTTAGGTATACCCGTTAAATAACCCCTATAATCCATCCTTTTTTCTCATGACCATTCACAACATTAACAATTCATGTTTCACCTTCTAGTACCTTCTTTGGATACCAATAGTTGATTCACCTGACGTGTTTTTGGTGCTCGTTTAAGAAATCTAGTCCCATCTATCATAGGTATGTCTTGACTTCTGGTCCTCGGATTTTGTATGAACATATTATAATCGATCCCTGTAGGGAGGATTATTTCATTTGAATTTACTTATTTTATTTCATGGGTGATTTCTGTGTACATTCTTTATGGAATGCTCAGAACCTGTATATCGTTTTTTACAATGAACTCTCTCTTGTTTTCTTTTTTTCACTTGTGTGTAATACATGCTGTTATTGTGTAACAATGATGTATTGTTGTGACATTGTATTTTTTTCTTTCCTGTTATTACATATTAGTTCTTGAAGAAAACCCTTGATGGGTAGAAACGTTGGACAAATTTACGTTTGTAATAAAGACATTTTTTGAGCATCATATTGGACTCTTCCTCGCAATTTTCTATAGTGTGCCGGAGTATATTTTCTATATTGACTGCCTTTTTCTCCAGAGCACCTGCATCTAAGATTGGTTGAGCCAGGTTCTATCCTCTATAGACAAGAATTAGAGACTGACCCCACCCTTGCTAGTTTTAGAGCTCGAGCTGAAATAGGGCAGCTAGGGGAGAACGGAGAAAGAATTATCAGAGAAAATGGACTTTTGTATCGGGTTGCCAATGCCGACTCCCTAGATAAGCCCTGGACTTATAGCAAACAGCTAATTGTTCCTCAGAAGTACAGAATTCCCCTATTAAACTTGGCTCATGACATTCCTACTGCTGGCCATCAAGGCAAAACCTGCACCGAGAGACGATTGACTCAAACTTTTTATTGGCCGGGGATTTCCCAAGCAGTGGCGCATTTCTGCAGAACTTGGGACATATGTCAGCGTAGAGGGTGACCCGGAGATCACCCAAAGGCACCCCTGCAACCACTCCCTATAATAGAAGAACCCTTTCAAAGAGTAGCTGTTGATATCATTGGACCTCTGGCAAAACCAAGTAAATCTGGAAAGCAGTACATTCTCACTGTTGTGGACTATGCCACCCGATATCCAGAAGCCGTGGCCTTGTCAAGTATTTCTGCAGCCAAGGTGACCGAGGCCTTGGTTATTATTTTTACCAGAGTAGGATTCCCCAGTGAGATCTTGTCGGACCAAGGCTCCCAGTTCATGTCAGAGTTGGTCCAGTGTCTGTGGCGCACCTGTGGAGTACGAGCGATCCGAACGACCCCGTATCATCCCCAAACAAATGGACTTTGTGAACGATTCAATGGCACTCTGAAGAATATGCTGAGGGCCTTCACGGACCGAGATTCAGACTGGGAGAAGTACCTACCCCATCTCTTGTTTGCCTATCGGGAAGTTCCCCAGGAGTCCACTGGGTTCTCCCCCTTTGAACTACTCTATGGAAGAAAGGTCCGAGGACCCTTAACCCTGCTCAAGGAATACTGGGAGGGGCAAGTTGAATATACAGGAGCCCCTGTTGTCCCTTATGTCCTAAAGCTGCGAGAAAGCCTGGCCCAACTTGCTAGTTTTGCCCAGAGTCATTTGCGTATGGCTCAAACCAGACAGAAGACATGGTATGACCATAAAGCACGTTATCGGGAGTTTGTAGAAGGACAACAAGTCTTAATGATTGTTCCCCATCGGCAGAATAAACTGCAGACCACATGGGAGGGTCCCTTCCGGGTTCTCAGAAAACTGAATGATACCAATTACCCTCTTGCTTTAGATGATCAGGGGCTAAGGCAAAAGACTGTCCATGTGAATATGATTAAGGAGTACCATGACCGGAACATTCCAATGATAGCAAGCTGTCGGTTGGCTTCAGAAGATGGTCAAGAGGATGAGGACTCTCTACCTGATCTCGTGGAAGCAGCAAGAGCCCCATCCACTGTGGAACAGGTTCCCCTGGGAGATCACCTGGATTACTTACAGAAAATCCAGATGCTGGAAGTGCTTCAACAGAGACGGGCTGCTTTCTCATCCCAACCAGGTCGAACCACCGTCATCCAACATCCTGTGGACACTCAGGGCATCCGTCCCATACAACAGGCTCGTTACCGGGTATCTGAATCAGTTCGAAACACCATGCAGCACGAACTGGAGGAGATGTTACAGCTTGGGGTAATCCAGGCCTCCCATAGCCCTTGGGCCTCCCCTGTGGTGTTAGTACCCAAGAAGGATGGGAGTACTCGATTTTGTGTGGACTATCGGCGACTAAACGACCATACCGTCAGCGATCCTTACCCAATGCCTCGTATTGACGAACTTCTAGACCGACTGGCTGGGTCCCGATATGTCACTACCTTGGATCTCAGTAAGGGATACTGGCAGATCCCTCTAACGGAGGAAGGGAGAGAACGGTCCGCTTTTATAACCCCCTTTGGTCTATATGAATTTCTAAGCATGCCTTTTGGAATGAAAAATGCCCCGGCCACCTTCCAGAAAATGGTGGACCAGATCCTCCGGGGATGTGGTGACTTTGCTTGTGCCTACTTGGATGATATCGCCGTCTTCAGCCACACATGGGAGGAACATCTGCATCAAGTAGCCGTTATTCTGGACCTGATTCTTGCAGCCGGCCTAACCATTCGACCCGATAAATGCCAATTAGGGATGGGTGAAGTCCAGTACCTAGGGCATAGAGTGGGAGGAGGGAAGCTCCGTCCTGAGCCTGCCAAAATCCAGGCTATTAGAGACGGGCCTGTACCCCAAACTAAGAAACAAGTTATGGCTTTTCTGGGCACTGCTAGTTATTACCGAAAATTTGTTTCTGATTTCAGCACTGTGGCCAAGCCTCTTACCGACCTGACCAAGAAAACAATGAGCCGGCTGGTGATCTGGACTCCAGCCTGTGATGAGGCTTTTAACTGGCTGAAGGATGCTCTGATCTGCGATCCTGTCCTGGTTGCTCCAGACTGCAAGAGATGATTCATTGAGCAAACGGACGCCTCTGCTTATGGACTGGGAGCTGTCCTCAGCCAGGTGAATGCAGCTGGGGATGAACACCCCATCGCCTATCTCAGCCGGAAACTGCTGGACCGAGAAGTGGCCTATGCAACTGTTGAAAAAGAATGTCTGGCTGTAGTGTGGGCCTTTAGGAAACTAAGGCCGTATCTGTATGGGCGAGAATTCACTGTGGTTACTGATCACAATCCCCTCACCTGGCTGAACAGAGTCTCTGGGGACAATGGATGCTTATTACGATGGAGCCTGGCTCTGCAGCCCTATAACTTTACCATACAGTATAGAAGAGGCAGCCAACACCAAAATGCAGATGGACTGTCCAGGCAAGAGGAGCCTTGAGTCCTGTCAGCCATGCCTGCATGTACTTAACCAGCGACCTGTAGAGGTCCCTAGTATGTATACAAGTTGGGAGGGAAAGGGATTGTCATGATGTATGTGCTTTTCGCCATCCCATATTTTTTGTATAAGATGCTTTGTGATGTATTTTACCTTCTCACTGTATTTGCTGTAATACTATGTCAGGATGTGATGTAACTTTCCTTTGGTTGTACTTACTGAACACTTTGAAATGCCTTGGGATGTAAGTAACCATACCTTCCCCCCATCTCCTGTGTCTCTGGGCCCATAATGCAATTATCTCTTGTCCACACAGCCAGGGGAACTTCCCATTGTTTCGTAAGCAGTGGATAACGCCAACTACACAAACCTGTAGACATCTCGGAGCCAACCTTCTAGAATCTTCTAGTGGGCTCAACCATTGCATAGACCCCTACCCTTGAGGGGCGGGCCCACGAGCTCAGACAATACACTCCTGTTTCTAAGTGCAGTTGGGAGCTGAGCTTTGAAGAGGAAGGGAGCGAGATCTGATTCTGCGGACAGATCTCGCCGTCCAGTGGATTGTGTGGGATTTCTGGGACTCTGAAAAGGACTATTACGTCGTGATCTGGCACTTTGGATTATCGGGAGGTGCCCCCGAATCTGTTTTATTTGGACTTTTCGTGTGCTGTTCCTGTATTCCTGTTAGTAAACCTGTTGGATCATCCTCGGCCTGTTGTCTCTCCTTGCTCTGCTGTACACCCCGTCACAGGTGTCTGCTACCCATTACTAATACCAAGGCTTGATGCCAGCTGGCAATTCACAGCTGTCTTCATTTCATATATTACCCCATTTGCCACTTCATCAGGGCAATGGGAAAACGAAAATACAGCGCCAGATTTGGCACATCTAATATATGAGCCACCTCTATAGCAACTGCGGGCTGCTATTTTTAGGCTGGGAAGGACCAAACAACCATGGCTTTTTCCCCCCCAAAAATATTAGCCCCAGTTGTCTGCTTTTCCTTGGCTGGTTTAAAAAAAATGCTGGGACACTACTCCGTTTTTTAAATTATTTGTTCAAATTTAAAAAATCAGGGCGGGATCCACACTAGTTTTCAAAACCAGGCAAGAGATCTATCATTTGTCTATCTTTGCACATCATTTACACATACAAAAAAACATTTATTACAGTCATATCAGTTTTTTACGGTACGTGTCACATGGATGCCATCCAGGTGATATCTGTATTTGCCCAAATAAACTGACTTGTCTCCATGTGAGTCACCTGGACATGCAGGTGTTTCACATGGACACAGGAATTGGGTGAAAGCTAAGGTGTGAAGCTCTCTATTGACTTTAATTACTATGTGTGTGAACATGCTGCTGGTACGTGTGAAAATGTACACCACAGGGACCAGAGACACCTTTCACTCTTGTATGTGGTTTACATAATCCACATTCATTCCCTTCCTCCCACTTTTAAGGCAGCTCCGAAGTCCCGAATAATCCATGAAGTTGACAATTATGCCTTTATTATACCCACAATGTAACAGGCATCAATTTATTTCTGTTGACGATTATTTCATCAGAGACAGCCCCTTTCAAAATGCATGCACTGGTTTTGCATCAGGAAGCTGCAACAAGCTAGGAATTTTGTTCTACAATGGTCATTGCTGATGAAATGTACTAATACAATTCCCCCTGATGTAGGGTTACATAAAGACCAAACAATACTCCCTGGAGAAGGGGTATACTAATTAACAATTTTTAGCTGGCTCTTTACTTCAACTACAGTGTCTTGAAAAAGTATTCATAGCACGTGGATTTTTCCACATTTTTTCACGTTACTCCTAGAAACTTAATCGTATTTTATCGAGATTTTTTGTGTAATACCAACGCTAAAGTAGCAAGTATTCATAAAGTGTAAAGGCCAAATGTCCATCACAATTCTCAAATTTATATTTTTAAAATATTTAGAAAGTTGTGAATCATTTTCTTTACACTTCATAAATACTTGTTGCTTAGTGTTGGTATATCACATAAAATCCCAATAAAATACAATGAAGATTATGAGTGGAGCATGAAAAATGTGGAAAAGTTAATGGGGTATGCTGTTTTGAAGGCACTATATATCTGGTGCCTACCCTACAAGCCAAAGTCTGACCCTATTATGAGCCCTGCAACATGATTTAGGATTTGTAGCTAAGGCTGGAGTCACACTTGAGTGTGACTCGCCCGCGAATAGAGTTACATCACCCTTCACGACCTGCCTCTCTACAGACAGGAGAATGCAGCTCCATGTATGGTATTTCTCTGCAGCTGCACACTCCTGTCTACAGAGCGTCAGACCATGCTGGTTGATACAACTCGATTCTTGTGCGAGTCACATGAAAGTAAAACTCTGGCCTAAGACAAAATCTATTCCAGCTATAAAAGATTGTCTCTATAGTTGCATCACCTAGCACGGCCTACTACTACCAGGAGTGTGCAGCTGCATTGAAACACATGGAGCTCCATGCTCATGTCTGAAGAGCGACAGGCCGTGTCGGATGATGCAACTCGACTCTCGCGCGAGTCACACGCATGTATAACTCTGGCCTAAGACAGAATCTTCTCCAGAAGCAGACAGCTGTTTCCCAACTTTGTCTCCAAGGCCCCACTGTGTAGGGAACTCTAGCCAGTGCTATTCACTAGAATGGACCTTTGTGGTAGTTTCCCTGCACAATGGTAGCCATGATGTTGCTGTGAAGGAAAAGTCTGGAAAGTCACAACTGCTCTCAGGACCATTGATAATGCAGGATAGATGTGACAAGACCATACAGATCACAAGGTGATGGCATATCCCAGTGATAGAAACTTGAAATTTTAGAAAATAAAGACTTATATGGGAATTAACACTTATATTTTAAATGCTATAAACTGGGCAATTTTCTCTTATATTTCCAAATTAAAGGGAACCTGTCACCAGATTTGGTGACTATAAGCTGTGGCCACCACCACTGAGAACTTATATGCAGCATTATAGAATACTGCAAATAAGAGCACAGGATGCTGTGTAGAATGTAACAAACATTTTTGTAATACTCACCTGAGGACCGGTCCAGTCCGGTAGGTGTCGCTGCTCTCCGGTCCGGCGCCTCCTCTCTGTTGCGATCACCGTCCTCCTTCTTTTGAGACCCGTGTGCATGACACGTTCTACGTCATCCACCCAGGTCGGCATTGAGGTTCTGCTCAGGGCAAATCAAAATATTGTAGTGCACATGTGCAAGTGGTCATTAACCTTTCCACGTTCCTGCGCATTACAGTACTTTGATCTGTCCTCACCAGAGCAGAACAAAGTGCACCTGCGCAGTATCGCAATGTCAGCTTGTGTGGATGACGAAAACGTGTCATCCACACTGGGCTAGGAAGAAGGAGGGCAGCGATCGCAGCAGGGAGGAGGCACCAGACTGGAGAGGGAAGGTGTCGGACCGGAGAGCAGCGACACCCATCATACCCCCTAGGTGAGTATAAAAGCAGTGTTTTTTACTTTCTACAGAGCGGCCTGGACTCTTATATACAGTATAGCCATCAAAAGAGTAGGGAAACAACGGAATGTACCATCAGGTTCCAGAAGAAATGTTCTTTATTTATTCTAAGGGTGCAGGTAAAAAGTGGGAGGAGAGCTGGGTGCGGGTCCCATCAGGACAGGACGACGGCCGTTTCGTGCTGAACAGCACTTCTACAGATCCACTGGAATGCTGTATATAAGAGATCACTGGTGATGGCCACAGCTTATAGTCGCCAAATCTGGTGACAGGTTCCCTTTAACATCATCTATTATATCAACCTGAAGGCTCCCCATTTGCCACTATAAAAGGTTCGTACAAGTGGTGAGGCAATGTACATTGATATACTCACAGCAAAAAAGAGGGCAACCAGTCCAGTTAGCCCAGGCCAACACATCTAATGCACCAACAGGATGCAGACAAACCTCTCAACATGATGGACACTTCACAGGTGCAAGGCAAATTGCACACTAGTGGCGCGCATAGGGCACTGTTCACACTCGTATGCGCATGGTATCCAGCCAGCAACCTATTACCACGCCCTTACTATTAGATTAGGCGGGTTACCCGGACACTACTCACTGCAGCACACAAGGGACAGAGACTCCACTATGCACGGCCGTATTAAGAGGCCCGGCTGCACCCTGTGTTAAAAAAAAAAAGGTGCAAAAAATATATTTCAAATATATATGAGGTATTAGTTAGTAAATTGGCCAATGTACATAAGCCCACAATCCTCATCACGGATCCTCATGCTTGTGGGTCCCTACACTAATAAATATCAAGAAATAGCAACAGAAAGAGGAGATAAAAACTCCTCCAAACATTTAATATACTCACAGCAAAAAAGAGGGCAACCAGTCCAGTTAGCCCAGGCCAACACATCTAATGCACCAATACGGCCGTGCATAGTGGAGTCTCTGTCCCTTGTGTGCTGCAGTGAGTAGTGTCCGGGTAACCCGCCTAATCTAATAGTAAGGGCGTGGTAATAGGTTACTGGCTGGACACCATGCGCATACGAGTGTGAACAGGGCCCTATGCGCGCCACTAGTGTGCAATTTACCTTGCACCTGTGAAGTGTCCATCATGTTGAGAGGCTTGTCTGCATCCTGTTGGTGCATTAGATGTGTTGGCCTGGGCTAACTGGACTGGTTGCCCTCTTTTTTGCTGTGAGTATATTACATTTTTGGAGGAGTTTTTTCTCCTCTTTCTGTTGCTATTTCTTGCAATGTACATTGACCCTACGTTTAAATCATGTTGTCCACTGTAATCTTTTTCATACATACAGTGGGGAAAAAAGTATTTAGTCAGCCACCAATTGTGCAAGTTCTCCCACTTATAAAGATGAGATTTGCCTGTAATTGACATCATAGGTGACCACAACTATGAGAGACAAAATGAGTAAACAAATCCGGAAAATGACCTTCTCTGATTTGGCAAGATCTTATTAGTATCTAGTGTGTAACAGCAATTTATACAATAATTGAAATGATCAGGAAATATACTGCAGCCCACATACTGTACACAAACTAAATATAGAAGAGGTCAGGAGATAATGCCCACTTGTTGTATCCTGTCTGGCCGATTTCCTAATCTGCTGTAATGCTTTTTAACCTTGTGTGATCTGTGACATTTATTCAGTGAGGACACTTGTCTCTAGACTTCATGAATTGTTTGTAGTTCAACGTCATCACCGCACTCCTAATGTAACGACTCTTGTGTCACTTGTAAGGGCAGAACAGAATAATGTTTGATCGGTGAATGTTATTTTTATATGGGATTATATAAATCAGCAGTGATTTAATAATAATCTGTTTTAACAGTGTCTGAGAGATGATATGTTATAGATTATACCGTTAGAAAATGTAAAGATGGACCCACTTGGATCTTTCATATGAGCAACCGTAAAACAAAAACTTTAAAGATTGTTCGGGATCAAAATAAAATCTCTTAACACTAGAAGTCGCAGAGAGGGGTCATTTAACATTTCTACCATTGGAACCCTATGGAGCTCGAAATTCTTGGGACTTCTAGTGTTAAAAGGGTTGTCCAGTGAAAACAAGTTATTTATATACAGGATAAGTGATGATTTACTGATTGATTGGCGTCAGACTACTGGAACCCAAACAGATTGGCAGAACAGGGAATTTTATCGCTGACAGGCCTCTTTAATTCCCATTATAAAATGGAATGGCAAGTCAGGTGCCCAACCGCCGCTCCAATCATTCTCTATGGGGATACCGAATAAAGGTGAGCGCAGTGTTTAGCAGAGAATACAAGGAGCCTTTGAACATGCGCACTGCCACTCCATTCCAACTGGGATAAAAATGCCCCATTTTGCCCATTGGTGTAAAGCACAGCAGTCGGACTCGCACTGATCAGTAAATGATCACCTCTCTTGTGAATAGGTAATAACATGTTTTCCTCTGCCAAATTCTTAAACCCTTCTACAGTTCAGAGTCCAAAATCTGCTTAAAAATGCTCAAAAGAGTGAATGTTAATCTCACGCTCAGACAAGGGGATGTTCGGCACCCAGCGCAACACAGTGGATACAACGGTCATGGGTGGTGGGGGAACAGGAACCTCCTGACACTAACCCGTGTCTGAACCCTGAGCTCCCCTAACATCCCTATACGAATTCTTCCACTTGTCGCTGTCACGTGCTTAGTCCCTAACTGTCCCTCCAATCACCCTGTATAGTACCAAGACTGTTGAGGGCACTAGACATCACCACTACTGTAATAAAACAAGGATTTAGACAAAAGGATATGCCCCAACTGCGGCAGCCAAACACCAGGGCTGCAGGAGACTAGAGATCAGCATCTTTACTGCTCCAGGCTTACACCAATGCAAGCGGCATGGCTCCAGGTGTTTAAACAGACTTCCTCCTTCAATGGTGGTCAGCTCAGAATGAATGCAATAAAAAAATAGAAATCTCTATTTTTATATAGCACTAACATATTCCACAGCACTTTACAGACATCTTCATCACTGTCCTCAGTGGAGCTCACAATCTAAATTCCCGATCTGTATGTCTTTGGAGTGTGGGAGGAAACTCACGCAAACACAGGGAGAACATAAAAACTCCTTGCAGATGTTGTCTTGGGTGGGATTTGAACCCAGGACACAAGCGCTGCAAGACTGCAGTGCTCACCACCGAGCCGCCCAATCTATTACTGGCATCAGGTGATGGAGCATGTGGCTATTTAAAGGGAAGGGGACTGCTCACAAACCATTGCACCTGAGATGAACTAACAAGAAACTACCAGCATGGATAGAGTCTTCAACCCTTGCTGCACTAAAGAAAGCAAAAATGTTTAATATCCAGAGTCTCTCAAGGCTATGTGTGACTCAAATCCCAAACCTGTCACAAGTCTTCTCAGGACAGGAGACCCTTGTGACAGTTTCTATCTGAAAAAGACTTGTTCAGGGTTTGAGGATATTTTAACCAACAGTTATAAGAAGTGAACAAACCATTCTTCAGGTGTGTTTCAGTGGCATGTTGGTTCAGTGGTTAGCACTGCAGTCTTGCAGCGCTGGCGTCCTGGATTCAAATCCAACCAAGAACAACATCTGCAAGGAGTTTGTATGTTCTCTCCATGTTTGTGTGGGTTTCCTTCCCCACTTCAAAGATGTACAGATATGGAACTTTGGATTGTGAGCCCCAATGGGGACAGCGTAATGTATGTAAAGCGCTGTGGAATTAATGGTGCTTTATAATTGAATAAATATTATTATTCTGCTTGGAAGTTGCTGCAATCTTGCAAAACAAGTCAGTGGCAAGGCCCAGGAGCCTTTTCCAGCATTTTTTCATTGTTTTCACTTAATAAACAAAAACAAACAAAAAATAGTGTCTTCATGCTTGTTTAAGGGAGTTAAAAAAAAAGTGTTGAAAACCGCTGTAAAATATGAACAAAAACCGCTGAAAGACAAAAACCCACTGGTGGTCAAAAAGACTGAAAAAGCACTTGGGGAAACAACGAAAAAAGCAGAAAAAATGGTTTACAAAACTCCAGAGAAAAGGAGTCATATCTGAAGCATCATCCACTTTAAAAACTGACATTTTTGCTTAAAAAAAGTCTTGAAAACGGCTGTAAAATATGAGCAAAACTGCTGAAAGAATAAACCAACTGGCAGTCAAAAAGACTGAAAAATCACTTGGGAAACAACAAAAAAACTCCATAAAAATGGTTTACAAAACTCTAGAGAAAAGGAGTCATATCTGAAGCATCAGCCACTTGAAAAACTGACATTTTTGGCCACATGAGATGCTATGTGTAGAATATCGTTATGACACATTTTATAGAATGAAAAGTGGATGCAAGTAAAGTGACCACTGATACACGGAGCAATAGGTGGCGTGCATCTGGCAAGGGCATGCATTGTATATCACTTGATAGCTGAAAGGCTGCTTGGCAGATTGTTGCGTTTTTTGGTGCAGTTTTGTTGTCAGAACTTCTGACATTTGACTTCCCAGCAAAGTCTATGAGAAGTCAGATTTGTCATGCGCACATTGCAGTTTATTTGTAAGCGTTTTATTTGTCAAAAGTTTGTGACAAAAAAGAAGCAGCATGTTCATTCTTCCTGCGTTTTTGTCAACATTTGCCATGAAAATGCAAGTAAAAACGCATGCTATCAAATTGGTGTGTTTTTGGTGCGTTTTACTTGCGTTTTTGGTGCTTTTTTGGTGCCAAAACGCACCAAAATAGCACCAAAAATGCATAGAAAATGCACCAAAAATGCACCTACATTACAAGCGTTTTTTTTTTACATTTCCAGGCTCTCTCTGACAAGGTGCAGTTTTGGTTGCAGTTTGTGTGCAGAAAAAAACTGGCTTGACAAAGAACGCAGGTAGCGTTCGAAACGCGTTGCCGCACATGGGCTCCCTATTTTGTCCTTGTAATGATAAATATTTTTTACATCCTTTAAAATAAAGCTTGCCCAAGATTTTATATTATTCCAGAAGCTGGATTATCTTTTTTCTTCTACTGCAGAAAAAACTGCAGCGTGCGCATGTAGCCTAAGGCTAGGTTCACATTTCCGTTGTTTTGCATCAGTCACAATCCGCCGCTCTGATAAACAACGCAATCCGTTTGGCAGATTCCGTTGTTTCCCATAGACTTACATGAGCGGCGGATTGTGACTGATGCCCTTGGAACGACTGACCGTCGGGCTGCAGGAAAGCAGAGTGTAACGTTTTTTGAGCTGCGGAATCCTTAGGCTTTCGCTGCTCATGCTCTCTCTCGGCAACCGAACAATGAGCTGACCGCCCGGCAGCCGCCTTCTATGAGCGATCAGCTGATCAGCCGGCGCCGGCTTTTGAGAGCGATCAGCTGAGCACCCGGCGGCTGGCTAATGAGAGCGATCAGCTGATCGTTCACAATAGCCGGCCACCAGGAGATCATCTGATCGCTCTCAAAAGCTGGCGGTCGGCTACTGTGAACGATTAGCTGATCGCTCTCATTAGCCAGCCGCCGAGAGATCACCCGATCCCTCTCAAAAGCCGTCGTCCGGGATCAGCTGATCGTTCTCTCACTCTCGTTTTACAACGGAATCCGCTTTCTAATTCCAATTTTTGTCATCCATTGTACAACACATCAGTCAGAAGCGTCAAGCAACGCATGTGACTGATGCAAAGCAACGGAAATGTGAACCTAGCCTTAGAAATAGCTGAGGTTTGGGTTTCACAGTTCAAAAGAAGAGAAGACGGCTCAATGTATTGAAATGTTGTGCTTTTGATTGAAGATGCTCTAAACTAATAATATTGAACTCTGGCACTTGAGTAGAAGCCGTCTACATTGTCCTCCAATGTCTCGTCCTTGGGTTTGGGTACTGTATAAGCATGTGCTGTAATAAAGCCCAAGGTTTCATTTCTAAGGATAACTGAATGTCAAATTAGTGCTGAAAATGTGTATTCAGTAACCAAAGAGAGGCAATGAACAAGTATGTAAATGGATTACTAAAGCAGAACCCATCTGGGAATTAGATAGGATGTTGCCAGTTCAGAACACAATAGGCAGTCAGAAAATCCTGTCTGGTCACAGTGGTTTTGATTTATAGAGATGCTGATGCATTTGCTAATTAGTGCTTTTTTCTCTGCTTGATTATTGAAAAGGATCTGTCAGAAAAAATGATGCTGGGAATGTGTCGTGTTAGCCATGTGTGACTAAATTCAATTCAGACTCTTTGTTGCATTTTTTTCCAAGCATTGTAAAAATGTGTGTACCTTATTTCAAGGAGAATTGATTGGTTATTGATAGTTGTACGGAGCATAGAATACAGTAACTTCATACAGATTTATTCTCAGGCCATATGGTAATGGAAAATGCAAGGTGGATTTTTTTTAATTTTATTTCTTTTTAAACAGCTGGCCTGCTCTGAAGTACAGGATAGTGAACGCAGCGGCGGCGGGTCACCTTGAACTTAATAAAATACAGATAATAACAGGGAATTACTTAAGTAGCATTTCCCTAATAAAATGTCATCATGGTAATCACTCCATTTGGCAATGAGAATATTATAATAATGGATGCAGAGCTGCTGGGAATGGTATGCGGTGTAGTTAGTTCATATTACCAGCAAATAGATAGAAAAACAAAGGCACATACCAACGAAGATCCAGATATTAACGTTCTTTATTTCATCCAAGGGTGCAGGTAAAAAGTGGGAGGAGAGCTGGGTGAGGGTCCCTTCAGAACGACGACCGTTTCGTGCCCAAAAGCATGTCTACGGGTCCATACTGGCTTGCAGGAAACCCTCCCTTTATAAAGGGGATCACCCAGTCTCCATCATGATCCCCTTTATAAAGGGAGGGTTTCCTGCAAGCCAGTATGGACCCGTAGAAGTGCTTTTGTGAAGCCCCACAGGTGCAGTGTCGGTGCATTACCTTCAGGGACTCCACTCGGCTGGATCTTGTCACAGGTAGGAAATCTTCTATTTGTCGTGACGCCACTCTCAGAATTGCGGTCAGTGGGGACCGCCACTGCAAATTAAGGGATGCCTGGGGCTGATGGTGGGTGCAGTCGGTTGTAGTAGCCTCCTGAGAGTGAGGCAAGCCACAGGGCCCTGTGTAGGTGTGTAGAACCACAAGGCGCAGAATAACTCCACACAAGCAGAATGTCTTTCAGGGGTTTTACTCACAGAAGGTGGCAGAGTGAGTAACCCGGGCGTAGCTGGGATGAACCAGGCTGGAACCAGGTATCCTTCAGGCTGACTGATGAGGGTGACTACCGACTCGCCTTCCTTAGCCCTTTGCGTTTTGGAGTAACCCCGACTTTTAGTCCCTATGGGGGTCACCCAGGGAAGTTGCTGAAGCCTCTCTCCCCTTCGTTTTGTCCGTTTGCTTGTAGCCTGGACCAGGACACTCCGGCTGCTTGCCTCCTGTGAACTATGGGCCCTAACTGCGGCGACGTGGCTGCGGACTTTTTAGTGTGTTCTTGGGGGTGTAAAGTACCCCCTCAAGCAGGTTTGGCAAGGAAAGGTGGATCTATCCCTGCACTGGGACCTACTACCCGTTTGGGCCTGGTAACTCCCTAGCAGTCTCCTTACTTCCCACTCCGTTGCTCTCTCTTTAGCTGAAGATGGATTTCGGGTAGCACTACTAGGTGACCGTTCTCCCCCGTCGGTAGCCACTGCGCGGACGCTGTCAGACTGCCACAGCCCCAGGGGTCTGCTCCTGACGTCTGCTCCCCCTGAACTGCACACTGAACCGGCTCACTGCTCCTCCTCTCCTGTTCTTGCCTACGCCACCTAGCAACCAGGCTCTCCACCACACCCCTTGAGTGGAGATGGAGGCTTTTTACCCCCTCCACTATTCCAGTGGAGGTGAAGGCTTTGCCCCCTCCTGGGATCCCCAGGGGTCCTCCCAAAGGTACATGTGTGAGACCTGATCACTATGCGCCTGTGTAGTCACACCTCGGTCAGCCTTCTGGATTACCTGTATTGTACTGTCCCCAGCATGGGTGCAGTACTCAGTGGTGCCTGACCAGGTCAGGGGCGCCACATTCCCCCTTAGTTATCACCAGCACGTCCTCGGGCTGCAAGACAACATTTTAAAATGCATAAAACATTAAAACATGGTAAAACATTTTAAAACCACCAGGTACCATACATCACCACCCTCCACCCACAAGTCCGTTAACCCACCCAAAACCCTCTCAGGAGGCAGGTCACCGGTCCTTTTGGTAACCAGATCTGGGCCATCTACTTCCCCAGACCTTTCCTCCAATCTGCCTCTCCCGTTGGCCGCGCCTTCAGCCACTTCTGGCAGGATGTAGAGGCGGCTTCCAGGGTCTGGTGGTTTTCAGGGTTTACCTGGCCTGGTGGATCCGCGCCTTCAGCCTCTTCTGGCAGGATGTAGAGGCGGCCTCCACAGTTGGTGCTGACCAGGTACCCTCTTTGTGGTGGAGAGCCAGGCCCCATAAACAGGCATGCTCTCTGGTTGCAGGTAAGCCAAGGCCCCATCACGGACGTGCTCCCTGGTTGCAGGCGAGCCAAGCCCCTAAACAGGCTGGCCCTGGTGGTGGTACCCTCTGGTGTAACTATTTACACTGCGAGAGTTTGTGGCTATAGCCAGTTCATAGCCTTAAGGTTCATTTCTCACATTAGTTTATGTGGGCACATGCTTAAACTTATAAACGTTGCAAAAACTTCAAACTGGTCAAAACAGTAACTTGTCGTACTTCTGACTTTACTTTCCTCTACTCCTCCATACCAGGGCTTGGGCCTGTAGGGCTGCGGCACCTGTTGGTTTCTCGATCTCTTTCATCGTCCGTGGTGGTCTCATCAGTGGGTTCTTTATCTCTCCTTTCTTCTTCTGTGTCTGTTTCTTTTGCAGGACTGCTGTAAGGCTTTCTGGTACATGGGGTAACATCCAATGCATACCATCCTCTTTCTCCCTGGTGCATGGTAAATTCCACTGAGTCTCCTGTTCGCAGATTTCTGCCTGGATGTCCTCTGGGCAAATGAGCTCTAACGTCTCTTCTATTCACGAATATGCCTTCTTTCATACCAGGAGCTACTATAAAACCATATCCACTCTTCAAACTGAAGTCTTCCACAACTCCACGACAAAGTGGCCCTCTAACCTGGGATTTGGCCCTTCTCAGGAACCGTTTCTCTTCCAAGTCTCTGGCCATGACTTCGTCTTTCTGCTCTGGAGACTGCGGTGCAGGGGAAAGCTTGGTTCTGCTACGGCGCCGTGTTTTGCGGGCTTGATTCTGCTGGGTGGCTGCTTCACTGCTGGCAGGCTCCCAGGTGAGGTTGCTGGACAAATCTTCCTCTTCATCCCAGCGGGAATACGGCAGCATCTCTGGCTCTGGGCATGGATCCACTGCTGATGGCTCCGGGGTCAGCTCCTCAGCTTCCTGGCCTCCTCTCCCCCTTAGTTCTTCTGAGCACTCCTTTGGTGGCAGCGCTGGGGATGAGTGTTCATCAGCTGGCCCGGGCGGTGGACTTTTTGGCGTGGACATCTCCAGAGTCTTCTGAGGGGTATGTGGAGGGAGCAGATACCGGTCCACCATCTCCTTTGGGAACTGGGCCTCTAGGTCAGCCTTCAGCTTCTGGTATTCGGGGTCCTCCCCCAGCGTAGACTTCCTAGCAGGGACCTCCTTGGACTGGGGAGCGGTGTCTGCTCTGGCCTGGCAGGCCAGGGTAAATGGTGATACAACCTTGTCTTGGCGGGCCGCGCCTGACATGGCGGCGGCCTGGTCTTGGCGGGCCGCGCCTGGCATGGCGGCGGCCTGGATCAGCGTCGCTGTTGCAGCTGAAGTCTTAGCGGGCATCGCTACTGTAGCCGGTTCTTGGCGGGCCGGGCAGGGCATCGCTGCGGCGGCCTGAATTGGCGTCGCAGCTGCGATGGGATCTGTGCAGGCTGGGCTGGGCGTCGCTGCAGCGACCGGAGCTTGGCGGGCCGCACCTGGCGTGGCTGCGGCCTGGTTCAGCACCTCGCCTGCGGCGTGGATGAGCGTCGCTGCTGCGGTGGGGTCTTGGCGGGCCGGGCCTAGCAAGGCGGCGGCCTGGGTCAGCGTCACACCCGCGGCATGGATGAGGGTCGCGGTGGCAGCCGGATCTTTACGGGCCGGGCAGGGCATCTCTGCGGCGGCCTGGGCTTGGCGGGCCGCACCTGGCGTGGCTGCGGCCTGGTTCAGCGTCGCCGCGGCGGGCGCCTCTTCGGGGACTACGGGCGTGGCAGCAGGGGTCGGGGCACTCGTGCTGGCAGGGGCAACACTGGACTCACCCATCGGTAGCAGCATCGGGGTCTGAGTCGTCGCCGCTCGGTCTGGCACTCGTCGCGTGGCCCTCTCCTCGTAGGCCTGTACCGCCGTAGCCATCCCCAGGAGCTCCTTGCGTCCCTCGCTGAGCTGCCGTAGAACCCTGGTTTCTAGTTGGTTGCAGCACTGAGCAAGCTCTCGGGCCCACCAGGCAGCGGAGCCTGGCTCGGGATCTCTGCATCCAGACGCCATTTCCTCTAACAGCAGGCTTCTGGCTCCCTTTCTGTCCCGACGTCTCTGAACGCCTCCGCTTTCTTCACTGGCGAGGTCAGGACTCTGCAGGGGATCTCTGGGTAGCCACACCTCTTCGTGGGCGGTAACTTCTCCCAGCGCGGGCTGCTGTTGTTTTTCAGCGCGCTTTTCATGGTGGCAATATGGCGGCGCTTCCAATTTTTCAAGCGGACCGCCCAGGCACATGGTCACCTGTCTGAACAGGTCTAGTCCTTATCCTGTTCGTGACGCCAGATGTGAAGCCCCACAGGTGCAGTGTCGGTGCATTACCTTCAGGGACTCCACTCGGCTGGATCTTGTCACAGGTAGGAAATCTTCTATTTGTCGTGACGCCACTCTCAGAATTGCGGTCAGTGGGGACCGCCACTGCAAATTAAGGGATGCCTGGGGCTGATGGTGGGTGCAGTCGGTTGTAGTAGCCTCCTGAGAGTGAGGCAAGCCCCAGGGCCCTGTGTAGGTGTGTAGAACCACAAGGCGCAGAATAACTCCACACAAGCAGAATGTCTTTCAGGGGTTTTACTCACAGAAGGTGGCAGAGTGAGTAACCCGGGCGTAGCTGGGATGAACCAGGCTGGAACCAGGTATCCTTCAGGCTGACTGATGAGGGTGACTACCGACTCGCCTTCCTTAGCCCTTTGCGTTTTGGAGTAACCCCGACTTTTAGTCCCTATGGGGGTCACCCAGGGAAGTTGCTGAAGCCTCTCTCCCCTTCGTTTTGTCCGTTTGCTTGTAGCCTGGACCAGGACACTCCGGCTGCTTGCCTCCTGTGAACTATGGGCCCTAACTGCGGCGACGTGGCTGCGGACTTTTTAGTGTGTTCTTGGGGGTGTAAAGTACCCCCTCAAGCAGGTTTGGCAAGGAAAGGTGGATCTATCCCTGCACTGGGACCTACTACCCGTTTGGGCCTGGTAACTCCCTAGCAGTCTCCTTACTTCCCACTCCGTTGCTCTCTCTTTAGCTGAAGATGGATTTCGGGTAGCACTACTAGGTGACCGTTCTCCCCCGTCGGTAGCCACTGCGCGGACGCTGTCAGACTGCCACAGCCCCAGGGGTCTGCTCCTGACGTCTGCTCCCCCTGAACTGCACACTGAACCGGCTCACTGCTCCTCCTCTCCTGTTCTTGCCTACGCCACCTAGCAACCAGGCTCTCCACCACACCCCTTGAGTGGAGATGGAGGCTTTTTACCCCCTCCACTATTCCAGTGGAGGTGAAGGCTTTGCCCCCTCCTGGGATCCCCAGGGGTCCTCCCAAAGGTACATGTGTGAGACCTGATCACTATGCGCCTGTGTAGTCACACCTCGGTCAGCCTTCTGGATTACCTGTATTGTACTGTCCCCAGCATGGGTGCAGTACTCAGTGGTGCCTGACCAGGTCAGGGGCGCCACACTTTTTGGCACGAAACGGCCGTCTTCCTGAGGGGACCCGCACCCAGCTCTCCTCCCACTTTTTATCTGCACCGTTGGATGAAATAAAGAACGTTAATATCTGGATCTTCGTTGGTATGTGCCGTTGTTTTTCTATCTATTTGTTGGCTTTATGACAAAACTCCTCTGTTCAACGAGTACCCACGGCCAGTCTACCTCCTGGAACGACTTGAACTATCCTATTCCTTGCTGACACCGGTGCGACACACAGCGCGGTGGTGCAGGACCACTTCTTTCTACTGTTAGTTCATACTACAGTATTCTACCATACTGATACATTGTAACAAACGATAAGAGAGACACAGATTTGGGTTGTTGGTAGATTTATTTCACAGACCAAACATGTTCTTAAGACAGATAAAATAACAGGGTATAAACCGCGTTGCCACCAGATGAATTAATGTTGAGTTTATTTGTTACAGGTCGACGCGTTTCTGGGAGCTACGTCCCCTTCATCAGGACCAAAGAAATACAACATATACAATATAACATGATATATTTGAGCTCTCCATTATTTTAGTTAACAGACCAAACATGGAAACATTCAGGGGAATATCAAATTTGGTTGGAAAGATGTTTGAAATTAATTCCCCACTGACTCTCATTTAATGGGTGTACATGTTATTTCACCCAAAACCATAGTAAGCACAGAATCTTACTGAGATCCTTACCCAAAACAAGTATTGGTGTACCGAACAGACTAATGTGTCCAGGAACAATCCTGATTCTTACTTATTGTGGCTTGATATCCATTCATTTTGAATAAATGGTTCTAATTCACTAGCATTCTTCCAGCACTATAGGTGCTGCAACTTCCTTTCCACTTGCTCTTAGCTTACAATTAGAGTTGAGCCAGTACCTAACTATTCGCACTTGCTATACTGATAACGAGTACTGTCTAATACTCGCGTATTCGTTCCAAATAGCATGTGCAATGCAAGTCAATGGAGAAAACTCATAATGTAACGAGTAACCTGAATGCCACACTATTTCTTACTCACATGAATAGCTTGGCATTCAGGTTATTTGTTACTTTGCGAGGTTTTCCCCATTGACTTGCATTGCACATGCTATTCGGAACGAATGCGCTACTATTAGACAGTACTCGTTAGGCCGGTGTCACATTTTCAACTGCCTCGTGTGTGTCTCGCGCGAGTCTCGCGTTGCATCACCCGGCACGGACTCACACTCTCCTCACAGGAGCGTTTCAGCTGCATAGAGATGCATGCAACTGACCTGCTCCTGTGAGGAGAGTGTGAGTCCGTGCCGGGTGATGCAACGCGAGACTCGCGCGAGATACACGTGAGGCAATTGCAAGTGTGACACCGGCCTAATGAATATAGCGGGTGTGAATAGTTAGGTACTGGCTCAACTCTACTTGCAATGCTTGCTGCTCTTTTGCGCCTGAATTTAATTTCACACACACATTTCCTGTGATTAATCTCTCAATGTCTCTGATGCTATAGACTTAACCACAGGTATTAAATTAAATCTTTATTTTTATATAGCACTAAAATATTCCACAACACTTTACATACACTGGCATCTCTGTCCCCATTGGGGCTCACAATCTAAATTCCTTATCTGTATATCTTTGGAGTGTGGGAGGAAACCCATGCAAACACGGGGAGAACATGGAAACTCCTTACAGATGTTGTTCTTGGTGGTGTTTGAGCCCAGGACCCACATGCTAACCACTGAGCCACTGTAGTGAACGAAAGATTAGATAGAGTGGAGACACCTAGTGTTTAGGATTTTATGGCTAAAAATGTAATTCTGGGTAAAGAACTTCATACTTTAGTCATTGCAACTAACATTAGATGAGCCTTAGTTTATTTGACTAACAGTGATCATTTAGCCATACCATACATGACACACATATACACACAAGTATATTGATATAATTTCTAAAGGTGCTATTGATGTGAATTTCACATCAGACGTCAGTAACAACCCATCCAATCCACACAGGCACAGAAATCACACCATAGATGTCCATAATTTTAGTGATGTGTAATAATGAGAAATAACAGAGAGTGATAGAAGAAGGGTCTTAATCCCGCGCCAAGGACTCAATGGATCCAGGAAGAGATTAATGCTTCTTTAATAACTTGCACAAGTCTACATGTTTCTGGAGACACAGCTCCCTTCATCAGGACATTGACAAGAGAACATCAAATAGAGATTTGATGTTCTCTTGCCAATGTCCTGATGAAGGGAGCTGTGTCTCCAGAAACGCGTAGACTTGTGCATGTTATTAAAGAAGCATTAATCTCTTCCTGGATCCATTGAGTCCTTGGCGCGGGATTAAGACCCTTCTTCTATCACTCTCTGTTATCAGCCAACTTTGGGACTGCTGCCTGGACCTGGATCTTATATATGCCTGTATAGTGGTTGTGACTGGCACAACCATTATAGATGAGTGTGTTTTTATTACATATCTGCCTCCCCTTTTTGGGGTAAGACCCTATTGCGCTTTTCTTTCCACAGTTTCTCATCTAATAATGAGAAATGACACAGGGAAAAAAACATTGAACACACTTTTTTAATACTTTGTACAAAAACCGTTGTTGGCGATGACAGCTTCAACATGCCTCCTATATGGGAATATTAGTTGCATGCATTGCATAGTTGTGATTTTGGCCCATTCTTCCACACAAACACTTTTGAAATTCTAAAGGATCCATGGGCTCCTATGAACTCTGAGCTTTAGTTACTGACATAAATGATCTATTGGGCCTTGCGTGGTGCGCGTGCATACAGGCCATTGAGGCTGAGTGCATTACTTATTTTTTTGTTTGAAACAATTAAAGCTGTTGATTCCAGGTGTTTCTGTAGCTCTCCACAGGAGGTTATTGGCTCTTGGACAACTCTTCTGATAATTCTTTTCACTCCTCTGTGTGAAATCTTGTGTAGAGCACTTGGTCATGGCCAGTTTATGGTAAAATGCTCTTCTTTCCACTTAAAGACTATGGGCCCGACAGTGCTCACTGGAACCTTTAGTAGTTTAGAAATTCTTCTGTAACCAATGCCAACATTATCTTTTACAACAATAAGGTTGCTAAGGTCTGGAGACCGCTCACTGGTTTTACCCATCAAGAGATGTTTTTGTCTGGCACCTTGGTAATGAGACAACAGCTGATATTATTTTTCACTAAGTGTCAGGATTGCTTTCTAATTACTGAATGATTTCAGCTGATGTCATGACTTTTCATGGCTTGTTGCACCTCTCTTTGTTCATGTATTCGATTCTTTCTCCCTGTGTAGTTTCTCGTTATTACACATAACTTTATTTATGGACACCAACAGTTTGATTTCTTTTCCTGTGTGGATTGAATGGATTGTTACCGACATCTGGTGAGAAATATATGTGAATAGTACCTTTAGAAATTAATGTACTTAGCAAATTGTTGACATGTTCAAAACCTATTTCACCCAATGTAGATAGTGTTTGAAATGCAAAGATGATCAATATCCACTCATCTCTTTTCTATCAATTTTAGAAATATATTTACTTAAAAAATTGGTGATGTGATGTGCTGTAAAAAATATTCACAATTCTGAACTGTTCCACATTGCTTCTACTTTAGAACTACAAACTTAATTGTATTTTGATGGAATTTTATGTGATATAAGAATACTAAGTTGCAAGTATTTGTGAAGTGTAAAGCACATGATACATAGTATTCTCAATTTAAAAAATATAAATCTGAAAATTGTAATGTGCATTTATATTCAGCCCCCCTGAGTCAGTACTTTGGACAACAACAAATTACTGCTAAGAGATTGAAAGGAGACGTCTGTGAGCAGCAAATTTCAAATCTTGTGATAGATTCTCAATGAGATTTAGGTCTGGACTGTGATTGGGCTATTCACACACATGAATATGCTTTGGTCTAAACTATCCATTGTAGCTCAGGCAGTATGTTTAGAGTTGTTGTCCTACTGGAAGCTGAACCTGTGCCCCAGTTTCAAGTCTTTTGCAGCTTCTAACAGGTTTTCATCCAGGATTGCCTTGTATTTAGCTCTAGCTATCTTTTCAAAAACTTTGACAACCTTCCCTGTCATTGCTGAAGAAAAACCTCCCCACAGCATGATGCTGCCACCACCATGTTTCACGGTGGGATGGTGTTTTCAGGGTGATGTGCAGGGTTAGATTTTCACCACACATAGCATTTTGCATTTAGCTTGTAAAGTTCTACTTTGGTCTCATCTTACCAGAGCACCTTCTTCCACATGCTAGCTGTGTTCCCTACATGATTTTTGAAACTGTAAATTGGACTTCTTAAGACTTGCTTTAAAAAAAATGTCTTTCTTCTTTGTCCTCTTCCATAAAGGCCAGCTTTGTGGAGTATACAACTAATAGTTGTCTTGTGGACAGATTCTCCTACCTCTGCTGTGGATCTCTTCAGCTCCTCCAGAGTGACCATAGGCCTTGTGGCTGCTTCTCTAATTAGTGCTCTCCTTGCATGGGATGTGAGTTTCGGTGGACAGCCATGTTTTATAGGTTTGCAGTTTTGCCATAATCATTCCATTTTTGAATGATACATTGAACAGTGCTCTGTGGGATATTAAGAGCTTGGGTTATATTTTAATTTAACCCAACCCTGCGTTATGCTTCTACACAACTTAATCCCTGACCTGTCTGGTGTGCGCCTGTAGCGCCTGGTCCAGCCAGAGTCTGAGGGGGGGTGCTCTTCCTCACATCTGCCCAGCCCCAGCATGGCCTTCACCTGCACCCCCGGGCCCAAACACCGGCAGCGACGTCCCTCCTCTTACCAGTCTCATGGTCCTGCAGACTCTGCTCCTGTTCACTCCCAGGTCGGGTGTCCTGCTCCTAGGGCTGCTGCAGCCTTTTCCTGTCTGCAGGCCACACACAGTTCTGCAGTGTGTGAGTCTAGGCTGCGCGCGAGGCCACGCCCCTTTCTTAAAGTAATAGCGCCCAATTATCTGGAAGTGACCTCAGAGGTCACCTGTTGCCATATGGTATTTAAGTCCACCTCCACTGTCAGCAGGCGCCCGAGCAATGCTTCTATTAGTGCATTGCCAGTGTCCAGACCCGGTTTGTGCTATTATTTGTTATCCGTACATTTGATACCTGGCTCTAATCCTTTGTCTCACCGTAGTGCCATCTGTACCATTCCAGCTGTGGACGTCACCGCTCATACCTACAGTGGACGTCACCGTGCCATACCTGCCGTGGACATTATCTGTGTCGTACCTACAGTAGACACCATCTGCTGTGACCATCTCTGCTGTCATTCCCGTGTCCTGCCTGCTGCAGACGTCACAACCTTGCTACACCTGGCCTTACAGAGACTCCTACTACCAGTTCCTGGCTGCCGTGCATTTAGACCTTCTGGGGAGGCACCGCACAGTCCCTGTATAGGGGTTCGCTGCTGGTCGCCTTCTCAGGGGAGTCTGGTGCACGGTCCAGTGGGTCCACCTCCGGATGCTCGCCACTCCTCGGTGAGCGTAACAGCGCCTTGTTTTTTATGATGCTGTTTGATCCCTAATATTTTCAACCAAACCTCTGAGACCTACACAGGACAGTTGTAGTTATTTAATTCATATTACACAGATGGACTCAATTTACTATTTAGGGGACTTCTGGAGACAATTGGTCACTCATTTTTATTTAGCAGTATCAGATTACAGTGGTCTGAATACAACTGCACGTCACATTTTTCAGATTTCTGTTTTAGAAACGTTTAGAAAACCATGTATCATTTTATTTACACTTATCAAATACTTGCTACTCTGTGTTGGTATATCCCACTAAATGTCAATAAAATACCGGATTTTTCGGACTATAAGACGCACCCTGGTTTTAGAGGAGGAAAATAGGAAAATAAAAGTTTAAGCAAAAAATGTGGTCATGACACACTGTTATGGGGCGAGGATCTGCTGCTGACAATGTTATGGGGTAATGTCCCCAAATTCTCTACTAAGGTACCCCATCCTGGTAATGATCCTCCTGCCTTGTATATGATCCCCATCCTTGGATATGTGTCCCTCATCCTGATTAATACCCCCATCCTGATAAATACCCCCATCCTCGTATAGCCCACATCCTGTTATATAACCCATCCTGATAAATACCCCTATCCCACAATATACCCCCATCCTGTAATATATACCTCCATCCTGCTATATATCTCCATCCTGCTAAATACCCCCATCCTGCTAAATAGACCCATCCTGTTATATAGCCCCATCCTGCTATATACCCCATCCTGAAATATACCCCATCCTGATTTATACCCCTTTCCTGCTCATAATATACCCCCATCCTGCTATATACCCCCATCCTGCTCATAATATACCCCCTTCCTGCTCATAATATACCCCCATCCTTCTCATAATATACCCCCATCCTGCTATATACCCCTATCCTGCTCATAATATACCCCCTTCCTGCTCATAATATACCCCATCCTGCTATATACCCCCATCCTGCTCATAATATACTCTCATCCTGGTATATGCCCCTCATACTGCTATATAACCCATCCTGCTATATAGCCTGTATCCTATGGCACAGAAAAAAACGTTTATACTCACCTTTTCTCACTCCCAGCAGCATCGATCATCTTCCTCTCTGTGTCAGCAGCAGCGCCGCTGGCCTGTGTGGAGCCGTTCCACTGCAGTATCGCAATGTCCTCCTGTCTGCTGGCCCGCTGAGGTGTGTGGAGACTAACGGTGCGTACAGGGATGACATCATCGCTATGCTCCCCATTCTCTACACAGATCAGCTGGCCGGCAGAAAGGAGGACATTGCAATGCTGCAGGGAAACGGTGACGGGTGAGTGTTTTCTCAACGCAGTGATTCTAGAGCAATGCCCCCTGGGAAATATGCAAAACAAGGAAGCCGCAGAGACACCATCACATGTTTCTCAACGCTGGCAGGTAACTAGCCAGGTCTTTCACCGGGAAGGAAAAAACAACGGGAAGGGCAGGCTCCAGTCAAGGAAACCACCTATACCATAACATGCATATTTCCCAGGGGGCATTTCTCTAGAATCACTGCGCTGAGAAAACACGTGATGGTGCTCCGCGGTGCTGGATGTTGATCTCCCTAAGGTCAACCATCCTTAGCTATATAGTCTTCTACTAGGTATTGGTCCCACTAGCCAGTTTCCTACTCCACACTGATGAGGGGCAAATACCCCGAAACAGCTGTCTGTGGATGGATACCATGTTTTGGAATAGTTGGTTTCCTTGACTGGAGCCTGCCCTTCCTGTGGTTTTTCCTTCCCGGTGAAAGACCTGGCTAGCTACCTGCCAGCGTTGAGAAACATGTGATGGTGTCTCCGCGACTTCCTTGTTTTGCATATTTCCCAGGGGGCATTGCTCTAGAATCACTGCGTTGAGAAAACACGAGATGGTGTTCCGCGGTGCTGGATGTTGATCTCCCTAAGGTCAACCATCCTTACATATATACATACAGTTAGGTCCAGAAATATTTGGACAGTGACACAATTTTCGCGAGTTGGGCTCTGCATGCCACCACATTGGATTTGAAATGAAACCTCTACAACAGAATTCAAGTGCAGATTGTAACGTTTAATTTGAAGGTTTGAACAAAAATATCTGATAGAAATTGTAGGAATTGTACACATTTCTTTACAAACACTCCACATTTTAGGAGGTCAAAAGTAATTGGACAAATAAACCAAACCCAAACAAAATATTTTTATTTTCAATATTTTGTTGCGAATCCTTTGGAGGCAATCACTGCCTTAAGTCTGGAACCCATGGACATCATCAAACGCTGGGTTTCCTCCTTCGTAATGCTTTTCCAGGCCTTTACAGCCGCAGCCTTCAGGTCTTGCTTGTTTGTGGGTCTTTCCGTCTTAAGTCTGGATTTGAGCAAGTGAAATGCATGCTCAATTGGGTTAAGATCTGGTGATTGACTTGGCCATTGCAGAATGTTCCACTTTTTTGCACTCATGAACTCCTGGGTAGCTTTGGCTGTATGCTTGGGGTCATTGTCCATCTGTACTATGAAGCGCCGTCCGATCAACTTTGCGGCATTTGGCTGAATCTGGGCTGAAAGTATATCCCGGTACACTTCAGAATTCATCCGGCTACTCTTGTCTGCTGTTATGTCATCAATAAACACAAGTGACCCAGTGCCATTGAAAGCCATGCATGCCCATGCCATCACGTTGCCTCCACCATGTTTTACAGAGGATGTGGTGTGCCTTGGATCATGTGCCGTTCCCTTTCTTCTCCAAACGTTTTTCTTCCCATCATTCTGGTACAGGTTGACCTTTGTCTCATCTGTCCATAGAATACTTTTCCAGAACTGAGCTGGCTTCATGAGGTGTTTTTCAGCAAATTTAACTCTGGCCTGTCTATTTTGGAATTGATGAATGGTTTGCATCTAGATGTGAACCCTTTGTATTTACTTTCATGGAGTCTTCTCTTTACTGTTGACTTAGAGACAGATACACCTACTTCACTGAGAGTGTTCTGGACTTCAGTTGATGTTGTGAACGGGTTCTTCTTCACCAAAGAAAGTATGCGGCGATCATCCACCACTGTTGTCATCCTTGGACGCCCAGGCCTTTTTGAGTTCCCAAGCTCACCGGTCAATTCCTTTTTTCTCAGAATGTACCCGACTGTTGATTTTGCTACTCCAAGCATGTCTGCTATCTCTCTGATGGATTTTTTCTTTTTTTTCAGCCTCAGGATGTTCTGCTTCACCTCAATTGAGAGTTCCTTAGACCGCATGTTGTCTGGTCACAGCAACAGCTTCCAAATGCAAAACCACACACCTGTAATCAACCCCAGACCTTTTAACTACTTCATTGATTACAGGTTAACGAGGGAGACGCCTTCAGAGTTAATTGCAGCCCTTAGAGTCCCTTGTCCAATTACTTTTGGTCCCTTGAAAAAGAGGAGGCTATGCATTACAGAGCTATGATTCCTAAACTCTTTCTCCGATTTGGATGTGAAAACTCTCATATTGCAGCTGGGAGTGTGCACTTTCAGCCCATAATATATATATAATTGTATTTCTGAACATGTTTTTGTAAACAGCTAAAATAACAAAACTTGTGTCACTGTCCAAATATTTCTGGACCTAACTGTATATATATATATATATATATATATATATATATATATATATATATATATATATATCATAGTATCATAGTATCATAGTTTTTAAGGTTGAAGGGAGACTCTAAGTCCATCTAGTTCAACCCGTAGCCTAACATGTTGATCCAGAGGAAGGCAAAAAACCCCCCAATGTGGCAAACAAGTTCCAATGGGGAAAAAATTTCCTTCCTGACTCCACATCCGGCAATCAGACTAGTTCCCTGGATCAATACCCTGTCATAAAATCTAATATACATAACTGGTAATATTAAATTTTTCAAGAAAGGCATCCAGGCTCTGCTTAAATGTTAGTAGTGAATCACTCATTACAACATCATGCGGCAGAGAGTTCCATAGTCTCACTGCTCGTACAGTAAAGAATCCTCGTCTGTGATTATGATTAAATCTTCTTTCCTCAAGACGTAGCGGATGCCCCCGTGTTCCAGTCGCAGGCCTAGGTGTAAACAGATCTTTGGAAAGGTCTCTGTACTGTCCCCTCATATATTTATACATTGTGATTAGATCCCCCCTAAGCCTTCGTTTTTCCAAACTAAATAACCCTAAGTTTAATAACCTGTCTTGGTATTGCAGCCCACCCATTCCTCTAATAATCTTGGTGGCTCTTCTCTGCACCCTCTCCAGTTCAGCTATGTCCTTCTTATATATCGGTGACCAGAATTGTACACAGTATTCTAAGTGCGGGCGCACTAGTGACTTGTACAGAGGTAGAACTATATTTTTTTCATGAACACTTATACCTCTTTTAATACATCCCATTATTTTATTAGCCCTGGCAGCAGTTGCCTGACACTGTCCACTAAAGTGAAGTTTACCATCCACCCATACACCCAAGTCTTTTTCTGTGTCTGTTTTACCCAGTGTTCTACAATTAAGTACATAATCATAAATGTTATTTCCTCTACCCAAGTGCATGACCTTACATTTATCTACATTAAACTTCAATTGCCACTTCTCAGCCCAATCCTCCAATTTACATAAATCTCCCTGTAATATAAAATTATCCTCCTCTGTATTGATTACCCTGCAGAGTTTAGTATCATCTGCAAATATTGAAATTCTACTCCGCATGCCCCCAACAAGGTCATTTATAAATATGTTGAAAAGAAGCGGGCCCAATACTGACCCCTGCGGTACCCCACTATGAACTGAGACCCAGTCCGAGTACGTACCATTAATAACCACCCTTTGTTTCCTATCACTTAGCCAGTTTTTAACCCAGTTACACATATTTTCCCCTATCCCCATTATTCTCATACACACCATCTCGGTTCCAAAACAGTTGGAGTACTATGTGTGCAAAATGAAAAGAAAACAGGAATGCAATGATTTGGAAATCTTCTATAGCCATAATTTATCCACAACAGATCATACTGTAGAACACAGATCAGATTGTGAAAGTTAGACATTTTTGCATTCCATTTGAAAAAAATAACTCATTTACAAATGAATGGTAGAAACAAATTTCAGTATCATCCCCTCTTCTTTTTCCAGTAGTTTGAGAAGTGAGGAGACCAACTGCTGAAGTTATGGGAGAGGATTGTTATCCCATTCTTGCATAATGTAGGATTTTAGCTGCTCAATACTGCTGGGTCTTCTTTGCCAGATGTTTTATTTCACAATGCACCAAATGTTGTCTGTTGCTGAAAGGTCTGGACTCCAGGCTGCCAGTTCGTCACCGAATCATCTTCAGTAAAGTTATGCTATTGTGATGGATGCAGTGCATGGTTTAGCATTGTCCAGCTGAAATATGCAAGGTCTTCCCTGAAACAGACATTGTCTGGATGGAAGCCAGTGTTGTTCTAAAATTGCTATATAATGCTCAGCATTCATAGTGCCTTTCAAGATGCATAAGCTGCCAATGCCATAGATACTAACTGTGCGCTGATAAGATTCTGGATGGTTTCTCTCCTCTTGAGTCTGCAGGACATGGTGTTCACAATTTTCATAAAGAATTTCACATTTTGATTAATGTAACGTTTTCCATTGTATTACAACTTTAGCCCAGAGAAGATGGATTGTGTCGATATATAGCTGCATCTATGCATGATAGAGCTTTCTCTTGCCACTGTGGACTGCATGGTGGATTATGTTGACATACAATGATTTCTGGAAGTATTTTTGAGCCCATGTAGGTATTCCTGAGCTGTTTTGTAATGCAGTGCCACCGCCTGAGGGTCCATCCAATATTAAGTATCTGCCTTGTCTTTTATGTATATTGAATTTTTTCAGAATCTCAGAATTTTTTGATGATATGATATACTATATATGGTGGGGTATTCAAAGACTTTACAATTTTACATTGAGGAACATTTTTCTGAAATTGCTCTGCTAGTTCACAGATTGGTGAACCATTGACTATATTTTCTTCTTAGAGACTCTGCCTCTCTAATATGCTCTTTAATACACAGTGATGATGAAACTTTGTTGAAAATTGACCCTATAGCTGTTTATCACTAGCACCACTTACTTTTCCAGCCTTTTCTTAATCATGGCCCAACTTTTTTTGAGATATGTTGATGCCGTCAATTTCTAAATAAGTTTCTAAATTAGTTTATTTTTTTCAAATGAAATATAGAAATGTCTATCTTTCCCCTTCTAATCTGTGTTTTATGTTCTGTTGTGAATAAAATATGTCTATAAGAACTTTCCAAATCATTGCATTCTTATGTTCTTTACATTTTACAAAGGTCCATTTTGAACCCTCCTGTTATCCAGTCCTGGATACATATAAGGAAAGAAAGGTTTCTACAGCAAGCTATACTAATAATGATGAAAGCAGGTGCCAAGAGACATGCCTTTACCATGTTTTATCAATCCCTTGAGAGCTGCATAGATCTAGAATACTAGAAAAGCCAGCTAAATTACACCAGTGTAAATAATTTACGAGTATCCATCAGTCTATAAAGGGTGCAGCTTATGGGATGAAGCAGATTTTTAAACTGGTGGTTTCAAAACCACAAGTGGACAACTCCCTCTTGAATTGCTGCCCTTGGCCTCTGCTTTGACTTTTAATGAAGCGAGCCCGGCTCTGCCCAGCCTGGTTATAAAGATGCTATATTATTTAACAGGGTTTAGCACTTGTGGTAAGGTTTGTTTTAACTTTGGAATGGGAGAAATGTTGAAGATGTCTATGAAACTGAGCATACTTTAGTGATTTTAGTACATGTAAATGTATTTGGAGCTGTACCAGAGATTTCCTCATTGAAATGTACATTACCCAACCCTCAATACGGACATGAATAAATGAAAGAAGAATGTGCAGGATTGGGTTTACAATATGCGCTCCTCATAGTTGAATAAATTTACAAGAAGTCAAGAGAAAAATAATCAACCCTACCAGACTTGATCTACAGGAAAGCAGAACAGATCCTGAGATGTCTCTTACCATTTCTTCCTTGCTGATAATATTTCTGTATATTCCATAGATATCAATGGAGCTGGATAAATATAGCTGGGCAAGGCACCAGATATTGAAGAAATGCATTCAGAATATGTCCCTGTATCAAAGGCAGGGACACGTGAAAGGTTTTATCCCTGCCTTTGATGCGGGCTTGCATGCCGAACCTGCATCTTTCCCCACACATGAGTTAATCAGCCATCATGTGCTTCTAACAGCCAGTAGTCGATCGGAGATCTGCCTGTGGCTGCTGGCGATCTCTGACAGCGGGGTTTAACAGGCGCCAATGTAGAGCACATGATTCCACACACCCATTGGCACGCCCGTGACTTGATCACAAGGTGTCGATGGGTTTGTCATGACAGCCAGTGGTCAGCTGATGGTCCCTGTGGCTGTCATTACATTCCTCCTACGAACGCCAGCTGCAAGAACATGATTTCTGCTATACAACGAATTGCTGATACACTGCTCTGTATAGTATAAGCAACCAGACAATTACAGCTTCAAGTCCCCTAAGGGGACTAATAAATGCAATAAAAGGTGAAAAAAACAAAATATTAAAAAACCCAAAAAAACCACAAAAGTGCCTCATTAACAATCAAACAATAATAAAAAATACACATTTCTGATATCTGGTATCACTAAGTTTGATTTGTCAAACTATAAAATAAATTAATCTGATCAATAAATGGCGCAATGAAAAAAATATCGAAAAATCAAAATTACGTTTTATTGTTGACCGCAATATTGCATTAAAATGTAGTAAAAGGTGATGAAAAAATTGTATTTACTAAAACTAGTATCAGTAAAAATGAGAGTTCATGACGCAAAAAATAAGTCCTCACACATCCACCTGTTCCGAAAAATGAAAAAGTTAGGGGTCACAGAAAATGGTGACAAAAGCAAAATTATTTTTCTTACATATTTCTGATTTTTTTTCCCCACTTAAATAAAAAACTATACATATTTGTTATTTGCATACTTGAATTGACCTCGAGAATCATATTACAAGGTCAGTTTTTACCATAGAGTGAACAATAATGAAGAGCAAGTACTACCATGCTTGGGTGCTTGGTCCTCGATAAGAGCAGTTGGATGTTGAGATGGGCGCAACTCGAGTCCTCAAGTATAATGGAAGTCAAGGGGGAATTTGAGCATTTTTCTGTAAGAGTTCCTGGAAAAATGTTCGAGTTCCCCATTAACATCCATTAAAACGAGAATTGTAGTGCATCCAACTGCTCTTAAAGAGAACTGAGCACCCGAGCATGGTAGTGCATCCAACTGCTCTTAACAAGAACCGATCACCCGAGCATGGTAGTGCATCCAACTGCTCTTAACAAGAACCGATCACCCGAGCATGGTAGTGCATTCAACTGCTCTTAACGAGAACCAATCACCCGAGCATGGTAGTGCATCCAACTGCTCTTAACGAGAACCGATCACCCGAGAATGGTAGTGCATCCAACTGCTCTTAAAGAGAACTGAGCACCCGAGCATGGTAGTGCATCCAACTGCTCTTAAACAGAACTGAGCACCCGAGCATGGTAGTGCATCCAACTGCTCTTAACGAGAACCAATCACCCGAGCATGGTAGTGCATCCAACTGCTCTTAACGAGAACCGATCACCCGAGAATGGTAGTGCATCCAACTGCTCTTAAAGAGAACTGAGCACCCGAGCATGGTAGTGCATCCATCTGCTCTTAAAGAGAACTGGCCACCCGAGCATGGTATTGAATCCAACTGCTCTTAAAGAGAACTGAGCACCCGAGCATGGTGGTGCATCCAACTGCTCTTAAGGAGAACTGAGCACACAAGCATGGTAGTGCATCCAACTTCTCTTAACGAGAACCGATCACCTGAGCATGGTAGTGCATTCAACTGCTCTTAACGAGAACTGATCACCCGAGCATGGTAGTGCTCGCTCATCACTAGTAAACATGGTAAATAAAAAAAACAATTTTGGAATTGCACTTTTATTTGCAATTTCAACATATTTGGAATATTCTTACTGCTTTCCAGTGCATCACATGATAAAATGAATGGTCTCTTTCAAAAGTACAACCCGTCCCACAAAAAGCAAGTCCTCATATGGCTATGGGGACTTAAAAGTAAAATAATTATGGCTCTTGGAAGAGGGAGAGGAAAAAATGAGAGCGCAAAAATGAAAAATTGCACTGTCATGAAGGAGTTAAAGGAGGGGTTTAACACTGATATAATTTTTGTTAGATGGTTGGATATAAAACGTTCTCATCTGCCAATGCACTTACAGATCCAGTGTGTGACTCTCTAGAGGTCTGCAACCGCTCAGGAAGCAATGCTTGCTCTATTTCGAAAGTCAAGAGGACCGCTGCAGCCTGTGATTAGCTACAGCCATCAGGTGACTAGAGAAGTCTGTCATCAAGGTTTCTCTGATAACGTGCTCTTCCAGTTACCTAACTACTGCAGCCAATTAATTAACATTTAATTGGTCAAACATCACTTTCAAAGCGACCTACACTGGATCGACAAGGGCGCTAAAATGTGAGAATGTATGTTACCGTGTTTCCCCGAAAGTAAGGCCCTGTCTTACATTAATTTTACCCCCAAAAGTCCCACCCTGCCTTACTTTCGGGGGAGGCCTTACATTGGAAAAAAAATGACAATCCTCCCCCCTGCAGCCTCCCCATTGTTTGAGATCCGGCATCCACCCCTTCCTCCCCCCTGCAGCCTCCCCATTGTTTGAGATCCGGCATCCACCCCTTCCTCCCCCCTGCAGCCTCCCCATTGTTTGAGATCCGGCATCCACCCCTTCCTCCCCCCTGCAGCCTCCCCATTGTTTGAGATCCGGCATCCACCCCTTCCTCCCCCCTGCAGCCTCCCCATTGTTTGAGATCCGGCATCCACCCCTTCCTCCCCCCTGCAGCCTCCCCATTGTTTGAGATCCGGCATCCACCCCATCCTCCCCCCTGCAGCCTCCCCATACAGTGGTTCTGCCCCCCACTCTGCCACCACACACACTGACACATACGGTACCGGTACAGCCCCACACAGCACCCACACACATATCGTACCGGTACCGTACACACACACACACACACACTGACACATACAGCCCCATACGGCACCCATACACATACCGTACACACACACACATACACACACACACACACACACACACACACAGAGTTTCGGAACTTACCGAAATCGGAGCGAGCCTGCAGGCGGTGACGTCGCGGCTGATTTCGGCCAATCAGCTGCGAGCCGGCTGACTGGCCAATCGCAGCTCGAGCTGAGGGTCAATCAGCTGCGAGCCGGCTGACTGGCCAATCGCAGCTCGAGCTGAGGGCCAATCAGCTGCGAGCCGGCTGACTGGCCAATCGCAGCTCGAGCTGAGGGCCAATCAGCTGCGAGCTGGCTGACTGGCCAATCACAGCTCGAGCTGATGGCCAGCAGGGAGCCTTGCGGGGGCCATTCACCGGAGGCGGACCACGGGTGGCACGAGACTGGAGAAGGCCTGGATGGAGCGAGGGAACAGCGGCAGCGGTAAGTTCCTGTACTTTCCCCAGGGACCCCCACCCATATGCGGCCTTACATTACGCCGCGACCACCACCCATAGGCGGCCTTACATTACCCGGCCCACCCGCTACCCTGCCTTACAATCGGGGGGTGCCCTACATTGGCGGACCCCCCCGAAACCCCCACCCTGCCTTACTTTCGGGGGGGTCCTACTTTCGGGGAAACACGGTATAATGTAAGTTAAGTTATGTAAAACTGCAAGACAGAAAGTAAGTCATGGCTAAAGTAATCCATCAGGGTAACTTGTCCAAATGGACTCCCAATGTGACAAATAATGAGCCTTACATTGACAAACTTAAAGGGAGCACAAAATGTTCAAACCAAGCACAGGTGCTCGGCGCCCCATTGTCATGGCCTGTGGCCATTTTCATACAAAAGTAGCCTGCTGGACTTTGAAGGAGCAGATGATTATTGCTATTTGCTATTTGACTACAATCTACAAATACTCTTGGCTCTTTTTTCATTAGTGCTTGTCCTAGTTTTACGTCCTTGGGGTTATATCACATTCATTGAATTTAGCTTAGTTTAGTTTGTTGGGACTGTTGTCTGGACCCAACCTCACAATGCTTGTCTGAACATCAGGGGCGCGTCGTATGAGGTTTAATGCAAAATACCCACTTAGCACTCCATGACAACAAAGGTCATAGATGTCATTCAGATAGCCATAATTGTCCACAATTTATCATCTGAATAAGAACCGCAAAGCCTGGTGGATCCTATGACCTAAACTAGCAGCATCATAGATCCCGATGATGCTGTTTGGAGACCTATCGTTGGAGTGAACGCTGAATTTGCAATCACCCATACAACTTATTTTATTAGCAAAAAATGGTGGTGGTAAATGGCAAAAAAAATGTTACAAATTTACAGCTGAATTGCATTCTTCATGCATTTTCCATATTAAAAAAATATATAGATTACAACATTATATTACTTTTTACCGTGTT